>NC_135139.1:11515151-11818181 GCF_051014445.1 Colletes latitarsis | reverse complement strand
CAACTGAAACTCGACAGTACGTAAAAAGAATACATTAGCGTGTCGTCGCGACCGCGTAGCCTGTTGTTCGAGAACAGATTCCTGGGGGGAAAAAGTAAACGTGGAACCGTGGAACGTTTCGTTTATACTTAAAAAATGTTCGATCGTTTTTACAGGGGTAGGGGAATTTTTTGTTCCATGGGGCGAGTTACACCGGTAAATCCAGGCTGGCCATGTGCCACGATCACGTGGCCGTAGAAAAGCCTCTGTTCAAACACGCCGAACCAGCCGCCCACGCGGAGGTTCGGGACGTTCGAGCCGCAGATATCGAGTGATTGATACACTTTCCGAGCGTGAGCTTACCGGGCCCCTGCAAGTTTTCTGAAGCACCGCCAAGAGTCGAAGCCCGGATGTCAAATGTGCCGAGTCCGGTGTCCGATGCCAAACCGGAAATCACCACCCACCCGTTTCCATCGTCGGGAAGAAGCTGCGCTACGCGCGCGAGACCGATGCACTTCCATCTCTAATTGTTATTGCCGCGTATCGACCAGTTTGCATAACCGACCAGTGACGCGATTGTGCCAAAATGGAGCACCGCTTTCCGCGAATCGATAGAAGCCGGAATTTTTCGTCGAGTGGGAACATCTGCGATCGCGACGCATCGCGTGTACTTATACGGGACGATAAAATAAAGAACACGGACCACTCTCTTCTTTTTTTATCGACGTGGTTCCGAGTTGGAGCAGTCGCGAGGCAGTAAAAGTTTACGCTCGCGGAAGTTTTAACAGACGGGCCAATTCCGAAATAGGAATACCGTGTCGACGACTTCTGAGTTACGAGACGTCCCATCGATGGTTACTAAATTCATAGGTTCCGGTGCAACGTCACGATTTATTCGCGTCGATACGAACGGATCTTAGATTGTAGGGCAGGACGTCGACGACCTTCCGGTTCGTTCGATCCGAGTCGACGTCGATGATTCGTAAGTTGACGGTGCAAAACCACTAACTGTGTAGCTCGATGAGAAATCGTGTTAGAGCAAATCAACAATTTCCAATCGGAGCAAAACAAGGACTCTGAGGGATGTAGATCTCTATAGCAATGATTTTTAACAGCAGCGTAACAGCAGCAATTCTGTAGTGAACAGTGATGATTCGTAAATTGAACATACTTATCTCTCCCAACTGGGAAAAAGAAATTTAAAAAACGATACGAGAGATGACTGAGCCAACCCCAGAGCAATGTTAATTTTAAGAATCATTACTGACAGATCCCTAAAAAGCTCGATCAATCGTCCAGGTTTATAGCTCGAATAATTAACAGTTTCACCTAGTAGTATTTTCTCGCAGTAGGTACCAGAAATAAGATACGATGAAAGCTGAAACGATAAGTAAAATAGCGAGAAAAGTGGAATCGCGCGTTGAAATATCAGAACCAATTACATCGAGATTTATTGTCAATTAAGAAGCAATTATGGAAATGATAGCTACGAATTAACAGCGACACTCGGAGACCCTAATTAGACCAAGCAGTTAACTTTCCCACTTTGGCAAACTTAAATTCTCTTCAGGCGGGCACAAAGAAACTACCTGTCACCGTGTCGCGCGCTCACAGAGGAAAAAGTAGGTCCGAATGCAACAGAGTCTTCTCGTTCGCTCCGTTCTATACAGACGACTAATAGATTTACCTCCGGGTAACGTCCCGCGGGAGTTCCACCAGCCAGATACTCTCCTCGCTCGAGCGTTCGCTGGCGCGCGTTTTAGTACGACCAGTTTCATTTATTTACAAAGCGTCTCGGATGGCCCCGTTTAGTCACGGACTTCCGATACCAGTGAAAGATTAATTTAAACTCAGCCGCCGCATAATAGGAGCATTGCTTTCCACTTAAGATCACGAGCCAGGGCACCAGCTGCGATTCTTTGGCGGCTAAGACTTCCGCCACCTGTCGCTGAACGACAACGACTGTCCTCCTGCGTTGCAAAGACTGAGATGTCAAGACCAAAAGGCCTACGCCTGATTCTGGTCTTGCCAAAGCGTCGTAAATAATGTTTACTCTATTCGAAAAGAAAGAAATTTCTTTTGAAATTGGTCGACTTATCGAAGCCTGTCGGAATTTGTGAATCGACTAGTCTTTGTCGCTTGGTGACAGTCGCTATTTGCTATTACCATTGATTTTAGGGTTCGAATCAAAACGAACGTGATTCCGCGCTTCCTCGTCGGCCAGTTATACCCGACGCTTCTTTCATCGAGGACTCTCGACGTCTTCGTTAACAGCAATTTGGCGAAGCCACTGTTGAAGAGGTTGGTCGGAGATTGACGTCGTTCGTCGTTATTCTCTCTTTCGCCGAGGCCTACTCGCCGGAGGTCCTGCTCGATCTACTAAATCACTGGTACCACGAGTCGCTGACGTTATTAATGAAGCACTAATAGCGGCCGTACGGTGGCCAAGTTTCGTATTCCCGCTCGACCCGCTCATCGTTCGCCACTTAGCGATAATTGTTATCGCGGCCAGGACCGGCCTCGCGACAAATCGGTCCGCTATGAAAATCGATCATCGTCGCGGCCCTCGTATCCGGAAATTGATTTACGTCGATGCTTCAGACTCGAGTTAGCGATATCCAAGTACATGAAATTCAAACCAACATAAAATTCATTTTTCTCGAACCACGTTAAGTATTCGATCGTCCAAATAACTCGAATGTTTGATCAAACTTGGAAAAATGAAAATGAAATGTGTTAAAATGTTTCGACAGCTTGGTTGCATTCCATTCGTTTGAAATAGCTTTAATTTTTTCGAATTTCTGAAAATTTTTAAATGTACGATTTTTTGTACAAATCGTTTGTACAACATTTCAGACTGTAATGTAATAAATGAAAAATTTGTACGTAATAATTTTTAATCTTTACTTTGTGTAGTAAGCATTGGTGTTTTAGATTATAGTTATTAAATTGGTATAAACAACTGAATATCGACAACTGTTTCCGTGAATTCATATTCTTAAAATGTAATTCAATCTGAATTCGGGCGTCGACTGTCACGCGAATGCATAAAAACGATGGTTCTAGATTAGAGTGCGCCGCAGTCAAAGGGTTAAAGAACGCGTCACGTTTTTCTGAATGTCCGTAATGTCGCGAAAAGTTTTCCCATCCACGATGACTTTTAATTTTGGGAAAAGCATGACGTTCGAAGAGGCTAAGTCTGACGAATAAGGTGGGTGGTTAATCTGCAAAACCCCTTTGACCAAAAACTTTTAAGGTTTTCATCAGTCCCGACACTCGATGCACGTGCACTTCTTTGATTGACACGAAAACGAGAATACCATTTAAAAAATAGTTGTCATCAATCATACAACAAATGCAACATCATAGGTTTCTGCAAACTAAAACAGCTCTTAGGCAATCCGATAAACGTCCATTCTTCGTCTAAGAAAGCTTCCTAGAGACTTTTCTTATTTGTCATATCATATTTTCTAAAATTCCTCTCCAAATAATCCTACATATGCTCGATAGGATTCAACAATGGTGATCGAGGCAGCGAAGAAAATTGTTGGATTACGTTATACAATAACTGTAGACTTATTCTATAACTATATTCGAAATATATGCGCTGCATGGTTGAAGAAGATCTTGACCTTATTGGAACATCAAATTATTTTCCAAGTACAATTTCTCTGAATCGTTCTTCGAATGGCTTTTTAATATTTCTAAATATATCTATCTATCTATAAAAGTGCCCATAAAATCTAAGCTTCTTACCCCAGCTGCTGCCATTGATCCCTAAACCATCACCGATTTATCTCCATGTTTTACGATTCGAGTAATACTCTTTTAATTTCAGTGCTTTGCCACTTCTATTCTTTTCTTTCTCATTAGAACCAAAATTCTACATCTATTTCTTAGTACTTATTCGCAAATTCAATCTTATTTTTATGATTAATATCGCTGAATGATTTCTTAAAATTCTTCAGATATTTCCAGTATTTACTGTTTTCCCTAATTCTTTTTCCACTTCTATTAATATTAAATAACTAGTACAGCATTCACTGCAAATTTCCTCGTACAACATTAGAGTTACTACAAACATGAATGAGATCATTCTTGTAGAGAATGTTGTACATTTAATAATTAATATTTCATGAGTCGTTTGTTAAAAAAGCATAAAGTCATACCTATTTTAAAATAAAAATTTGTGAAATAAAATCCAAATTTGTTTACTAGAAATAGGTTAATCAATATTAATATAATTATTACAATTTATGTGTATCATGATTTTTTAATTTTGTTCCATTTATTATACTTATTTTTACCCTACCAATATTTAAGGGTTAATAATCCGAATTTTTATATGGGGCAATTTATATAATGTTTTTCAAACTTCAAAGAAAAGATTTATAGAAAAAACAATATTTCAATTTGTATGGTTATAAACCTTTACACGTTGTACCGTAATTCGACCGGTTGGAAGTAAATCGGAGCAATTGAGGCCGTGACATTTGCGGTCGTCGATAAAATTAGTGTCATTTGCTGTCAGTCGACCGATGCGATGGAACAGTGCCTGTTGCGGTTAACTGGAAAATTTATTTCGTCCATGATTAAATAAATAGAGGTATGGGCGCGGAAATCTCTGAATTTTTGGCATACTCGTGGTGAATCAACGATTTACAATACAGTGATTCTTTGTCTTAAGGCAGCATTTTAACACGAAATTCAAGGAACAACGTTCCGAAATAATAGTAATGATTAACATAATAACTACATACAAAGTCCCCAATTGTGAGGCAAGAATACATATAATAAAAAAATTTTCACACGAAAAAATAACATAAGAAATTGTCATTTTATGTAAATATAAATAAACAGATCTCTGACTAAAATTCCCCTTCTTCGTTTTATATGTCGTTAATAAAATATGAAAGGCAATAACAAATTAAAATAATGAAGATTCCAAAAAATATAAAATATTCCTGGCCCCCTTATTTATTAACACAAAATTAGTTGGCCATCGTACGTTTTAAAATATAAAGTAAAGCACAACTATGTTTTAGCACAACAAAAATCTTTTTCATTACATCTTATGGAACCTGTGATTTAAGAGGTGTTAGAGTCCAAGGATTCCGCTGGACTCCTCTGTGAAACTAATCCAGGAAAGCTTAGTTTACACACGACGGGATGTTGCGATTGATTCCTATATAAAGCAATGCTAGCTTATCTTGACCACGAGAAACGATTCCGGCGCATTGCTACCCAGTGGTGTTAGTTTATATGTAGGATTTTCTTGACTTTAAGCTCTAACACCATTAGATCGTGGTGCAATACACTCGAGCTATTTTTATCGGTTAAGATAAGCTACCCTTTCTTAATGCAGAAATCAATCGCTACGTCGAGTCCCTTCTAAAGTAAAGTTTGCTCGATTATCCTGAGCAAAGAATATCCTTGGACGACACACTAAATTTTTCATACGACATTTATTCAATTAAATGTTACTTCAAACACACGTTATGAACAGTTAAGCAGGGTGACTTATAATTTTGACCAGAACACAATTACTGACAAAGTTATCTCTCCTAGTTAAAGAGAAAACGGCTGGTGTGCGATACAACTGGATTATAAATTATTTATTTAATTGAAAACGAATTTACATTTGTATACAGGGTGTTTGCATAATTACTATGCCATTTTTTCGTAAATAGTTGTTTTCTCTGGAATTAATTACGGTATCGATTTGAAAGAAAATTTATGAATTATATATTTAATAATCCACGTTTAGAGTAAAAGTATATTTTTGTATAGGTTCTTAGAATTCAATGCTTTAAGAAAGAATATGTGAGGAATATAAGAGGGTATCTTACGAATAAATTTCAAAACGCAACTTTCTATACATATACAATTTTTTGTACGCATGCTCTAAGAAAAGTCGTGAAGTTAAATAGTGCTAAAATAATATTGTAGAATTAGAAATTCTAAACGAAATTTTAAAAGCTGCCATTTGATCGCGATAGATTTAGCGTTAAAAGACATCTTTTGGTCAAAATAGGTATGCATAAAATCACGAATAGAACCAATAGTCGTCGAAGAGTACTATTTTATTCCACGAAAGATCCTCCGTGGTCGGGGCGAGAAATTCTTGATCTTATTACGTGGAATCTACCTTCCTTCCAGGAACAGTCTTTTCCAGGTGATCAATGCACGATCACCGGAGGCGTTCCGCGAGCCGTGGTTCTCGTAAATTTCGAAATCGCGCGATGATAGAGAGACGTTGGAAGAAGGTGCGAGCGAGGAGGGGTGAAAAATGCAACGCCTCCCCAGCGGCGAACTTTTACACCGGTAAAAAACCCTCGACGAATTTACGGGCATCCGGCGGGGCCTTAAGGAAATGCAGAAAGTACATAAAACGACGCGTTCTCCTCGGCAGAGATACTTTTATCGCTTACACATTTAGCGCCGCCGTGGGAATTGCCTCGACGAACGACTTGCTGCGGCGGAAAAAACGAACGACGCGAGCGAAAAGATCGTCGATAGACCCTTCACGAGGAAAGAGTAATACGCGGCTCGCTCGTCGTAAAGCGACAGTAGAAAGAATTCTGTCCTACGGGCGACTAATAGAATCGTCATGGACCTGGGTGCCAATCGCAACGCGTCATTGAACTAATTTACTGACGAGTCTGTGCGACGACTCTCAAACCCTCGCGAGGCAAGCTTCGAAAATTCCAATGATTATGAAACTTTGTGAACAAATAGAGTGGATCATCCATAACACGTGCAGAATTTTTCTTCGTACTGCAATTCAACTTTTAAGAGGTGAAATCGAACTTTAAAAGAAATATGGAATTATGTATTTCGAAAACCCTGAGAAACATTGGAAGAAAATCAATTTTCTTCTTTTTTTTTACTTTTGTCAAGATTGTTTTAGTTTGACAGGCCATTAGCAACCACAGTTATTATTTATACTTATATAAATTACAAATTTATTGCATACAATCTTAAGAACCGTGAGAGATATTAAAAACGAATTTCAATTTGTATTTGTCAGACACAATTCTAAACATTTTCTTTCTTTACTCTTTATTTAATTTTTATTATGGTTATTTATGAAGTTGAAAGGTCACTAACACAGACAGTTACTATTTACACTTATATAACACTTATATACAGTCTAGTAGTCTAGCAGACATCGTAAATTGTATGTGTTTACCAGACAATAATTACTTATGCTCAATTTTTCCACGTCATTGCTCTCGTTTATATCATACTGTAATTTGTATATTTTTTACTATAATTATATTTTCAGATATCCTCATCAGTTTGTACTATTCTTCATTGTACACTAATGGGTTTTATTCCCGTTTATAAAGAAATAAACCTTTCTCAAGAAAGACAGGAACGAGATAAGTTAGAGTGGAAGATTCTCAATCTAGCGAGAACTACTCTCAGTATGTAGACTTATCTCTCCAACTATTTATATTATATTGTAATCTATTAAAAAATTTTTATTATCGAAATTTATGTTACTTCACAATGGACATAAAAAACTGTCCGTATAGTATGAATGGATACAGTGTTATTTTACCTAGCAATCAAACGATTTTCATGAAGTTAGGCATGTTGCAGTATATATGAAATAAATTTATAGGATTTGCGACTGTTTCGATAACATTAATATTTTCATTTTGTCCACCTAGATCTATGAAATTAGCCACTGTGCCCCGGTTCGTAGCGCTCGAAACGATTCATAATTGCTCGATCAGGGAAACGCTGACTGATGAAAATGAGACCCAGTCGAAGAAGTTGGCGAGTCAGTCGCGTCCCCGAATGCGGAATATCGGTCGTCCCGACGTTAAACGTCAATCCGACGCGAAGCTCCCTTCCTCCCACCGCGAATGTTTCCAAGTTAACTTTGTTGGCCGTGCGTCGGGAACGGCCTCGTCTACTGTAAACTTGATTTCGAAACCCGGACGGTGATTTCGTTCTGCGCTGTCAGACGCGGGCGTTCCGTAGGCGGCGAGTCCGCGAGAAATTCTGCCTCGTTACCGATCGGTATAACAAGCTGGAAAAAGGATGAAACCGTCGGGGACGGCTCGAGTCCCGTGGAAAACTGAAGCGCCAAGAAATAACGAGTACCCGAAGTCGCGCGAACCAGAGTCGTTAGAACGATATGGAACACTGCCAAATTCCTTTCGACAGTTATTTGTCAAGCAAGTGCTCTCCCTAAACGAGAGGGAAGCGGCGGCTGTACATT
The DNA here is from genome assembly GCF_051014445.1 of Colletes latitarsis. Lineage (NCBI taxonomy): Eukaryota > Metazoa > Arthropoda > Insecta > Hymenoptera > Colletidae > Colletes > Colletes latitarsis. The sequence continues at coordinate 11,809,966 of NC_135139.1, read as the reverse complement.
TCAGCCGCGATCGAATGGGATTCCTGCAGCGATTTTCCTTTCGAAACCGACGCGCGATGAATCGCTGATCGAGCGTAAACGTTTCGTCGTATAATCCGTAGCCTTTGGTACGACCTTAATCTATGCTGTAATCCTTTTCAACAATTTTGGCCGAGGCTCGTAACTCCTTGCAATTTCGTTCGCGGTCGCGTGCGTCGGCCATTGAATTTCGTCCAATTTACCTTTGTCGATTGTCCATTCTGTGTAAGATTTCCTCGGCGCGTTTTAAATTGTTCTGGGAGACACCTGGCTCTCGATAACTATTGCAACGACTAATTGGGACTTTGGTTGTTTCGAGAACTTTTAGTATATCGTGAATCAAATGTGTGTGGCGGTACTTTTGTTTGTGCATAAGATCATTTCAACACACCATTGTTTGTAATTATTAAATTTTTACTTTTTTGTCAGTTACCCTCACTCATATTCATCCATTACATTTTTGCCAAATGTTTCTTCTGAATTCTTTTCATTTGTTTTTATTAAATGTTGTTTATTACAACTGTATTTTTTGGTATTGCTATATTTGAATGTCTTGTTTTGTTGTTTATTGTGAATTCTTTCTCATTTATTTTTGTATCAAATATTGTTTATTACTCTGTATTACTGGTATTAACAAAGTAGTTTGTTTTTTTAATATTAACAGACTAGTCATGTCCAATTACAAAACCGATAGAAAGGTATAATGCCAACAATAACATGGAGTTTTCCCAAGCGGTCATCCATCCCAAAGTACTGTACTTGACCGCGTCCAATGTAGCTTAACGTCAATAATCGGACGAGGACCGATGTTTTCAACGTTGACAACTGTTACTTTTAATTTACTCAAAAATAAACCCTTCAATATCTCAATATAAGGTATAAATTTAGACTCATACCAGTTTTAAAAACGACTCGAGTCATAATAAACAAATTTCGTTCATTTATATGGAATCGCCATTATAGTGTATGAATACGAATGGGTGTAACTGTACTTCTTTTCGTTGCATACATTACTAAAATAAATCTTTCAACGTCATAAACTCACCATTATGTCTCGGACAGAGAAATTTGACGCGCTAAATTTTAGTACAAGTTCGAAACTTCTGCAAGGATCGGACGCGCCGTAACTTTCGAGCGTATATCACGAAACGAGTTAAAACTGCTGTAAAGCTCAGGCGATTTTCCTAAAAAATTCAAAAGACAGAGGGTCGATGGTACGCGCGATCGCGCGAAACGCGACATCCGGGCGCGTGAATTTGCGTACGAAAAGAAAGCCCTCCGTCGAATCCGAGCTTTTTTCTGAACGGTCAGCCGTGGGGATCAGCGTCGCTCGAAAATATCGCGAGGCGTTTATCAACGCGTCGGTTTCACGAGGATTCGTACGCGGTAATTGATTATAAAAAGGGGCCGACGATAACCGTTCCCGACGCTCTTTAAATCGCGATTTTATGGCAGTTACACGCCTGATTTCGGGAGATAAAATTCCCGCGCACGTTTCGACGCCGCCCCGACCGCCGGAGTCGCAGTAAATCGTGCCGGACATTTTTAAGCCCTTGACACGTCCATTACGCGATTATTCCTAGCGCTATCGTCGACGGCGATATCCACCGTCGGATTTTATGAATGTAACGGGGCCCGACGTTCGCTCGTGGCGGAACCAACCGACCGTTTTCGTCGCGCTAAAAACTACAAAAAACGAGACCTTTTCCGCGGAAACCGTGCCTCTCGAAATTCACCAGTGATATTCATCGACGAACCCCGAGGACCGAAACGGAAACCTAGTGTCGATTACAGCTGCTTTTGACAATTTAAATATTTACTTTCGAGCGATTTTATCTAAAAAACTTTTACAGTTCCTTTTAACTCATACGACAGCATACAGGATTTTCGACCTCTGGGAAAAATTTGAATATAAGATTCTAGAGGCCAAAATAAAACGAAAATCAAGAATATCAATTTGTTGATTGAGGCTTCGTTAAAAAGCTATTAACGTTTAAAGTTCCATACTGACCGGAAAATTTTTCGGCGAAAAAAAAAATTTCTAATCGTTCTAAAAAAATTATTTTTGGCTGCGAGGGTCAATTACAATCATTTTTGGTCAATAGACATACCACTGAATTCTTACGCACTTTCGAGAAAAAAATTCATGACCGAAAATCTATTGCCTGACCATACCATTGATATGTTTCCCTGAAATTTCATGCAAATCTTTGAAACATCATAACTCCTGAACGGATTGAAGGATTTTAATGTTTAAAAAAGCAATCAACGCGTATTTTAGTAAAGAATATGTAGAAATTCTAAAAATATTCGAAAAGTTGTTCCTTGACTCTGCAAAATGAGAAAAACTCCATAAAAATGGTCCAATTTTCAAACAGCCATAACTTCTAGAACAGTGAATATATTTCAATAAAACTTTTTTCTGAACTAGAACTCATGGGTACCTACAAAAAAGTATTAGACAACTTTTCTGTGCGGCGTCAAATAAAATTATCAAAAATGAAAAACTTATTTTTAAGATAAATCGACAGGGGGTAGGTGCCTAAATTTTTCGGCGAAAAAAAAAATTTCAAATCGTTCTGGAAAAATTATTTTCGATTGCGGGGGTAAATTACAATCATTTTTGGTGATTAGACATATACTCGAAATCCTACCCACTATAGTGAAAAAAATTCAAGAAGGTGTGAAATTTTTCGACAAAATTAAAAAATTTAGAATCGTTCTAAAAAAATTATTTTTAGTTGCAGGGGTCAATTACAATCATTTTTGGTCAATAGATATACCCGCGAAATCCTACGCACTTTCGAGAAAAAAATTCCTCACCAAAAATATAATTTCTGGCCAGAAATGTCTGCCCGAATTTTCATGCTAATCTTTAAAACGTCATAACTTCTGAACGGATTGCACGATTTTAATGTTTAAAAAAGCAATCAACGCGTATTTTAGTAAAGAATATGTAGAAATTCTAAAAATATTCGAAAAGTTGTTCCTTGACTCTGCAAAATGAGAAAAACTCCATAAAAATGGTCCAATTTTCAGACAGCCAATACTTTTACAATAGTGAATATATTTCAATAAAACTTTTTTCCGAACTAGAACTCATGGGTACCTACAAAAAAGTATTAGACAACTTTTCTGTGCGGCGTCAAATAAAATTATCAAAAATGAAAAACTTATTTTTAAGAAAAATCGACAGGGGGTAGGTGCCTAAATTTTTCGGCGAAAAAAAAAATTTCAAATCGTTCTGGAAAAATTATTTTCGATTGCGGGGGTAAATTACAATCATTTTTGGTGATTAGACATACTCCCCAAATTCTACGCACTTTTGAGAAAAAAATTCTTTACCGAAAATACAATGTCTGACCACCCATGTCTGATTTTCCTGAAATTTCAGGCGTATGTTTAAAACATCATAACTCCTGAACGGATTGGAGGATTTTAATGTTCCAAAATACAAACAATGCGTATTAATGAGACTTAACACCCTGTGTATTAATTTCCTATATTTATACTACTTTTTGTGAGAGTGACCAATTTTTTAAATGAAACGACATATTTTATTTTTACGTCGTCCGAATGTGTTTTCAAGACCAAGGAATACCGATGTACTTTTACAGTACTGCGAATTGGTGTCCCAGTTGCGGATTGTTCTGCCCTCACACAGCATTGTTTTGTAGAACCCGGGTAACGATCGTCATAATGTACCTACCGAAAGTTTGGAATTACTTGCCGAATTCGACCGAAATTATCTACACAAGCGTTGACGTTCGCGACCGTAAGTTGGATCCTCCTCGTAGATAAGAACGTACGTGCAGGGTTAATGCTAGTTTCAATTAACGTTGGCAATGTATGCGTTTGTTTTCAACATACGAAATTAGTAGTCCTGATAATTCAGTGTACATAATATTCAAATTTCTGTGTAATGAAATACTTAAGACTAGACGTGTTTAATTATTAATTGTCAACGCTAAATAAACCCTGCACATTTTGTACCACTTTATTAATTCATTATTTTGAGAGTGTCGGTTATAAAAAATACCTCATCGAGTACTCAAATTTCTCACATAAACGATACAACATCGTCGAATAGATTTCGATATCGTCTACTCGCGTCAAAACCGCCGGATCGTTTCATCGCGTGAAAAACTACAGAAAATCGACGTCTCTACGCGAGAACTGTTCGATCATTCTCCAAGTTTTCGAATAAAATTCATGGCTAGCCGGAGGACCAAAATAAACTTCAAGGAGGATCTCGAAAGACGAAGGTAGTTAAGGATGTATAACAACAGCGTTCAAAAGTTCCCGCGCATAACGTTATAAAACGCGTAACGAAAAGGACAATAAAATAGAAAGGATAAAAGTTTACGGACCGACAAATCCAAATGGCGACTCGTTGACCGACTGGATGCGTTCTAAAGCGTGTTCGTTTTTTATACGTTCCTCGCGCGAGCAACAACGGCTCCGCGAACTTTACGAGGATTCCGGAACAACCGCTGGATACGGTAAATATAAAACGTTGGATGAAAAGTAAAGCGAAAAAAACGAAGGGAGAAGCGAAGAAATTAATAGAAAGACGAGTAAGCAAAGATTGGACCCGAAGGCGGAGAGAAGCGAAAGACGGCCGGGTAATTCCCCGTGAACTTCCCTCGCGGATATTATCGACGAAAAGCTTTTACAATTAACTCGGCTCTGACGGACGCCTGACCGACCGATGTAGAAATAAAGCGGCGGAAGCGCGCTACTCCACGGGAAGAAGATGTAACAAGCTGAAACGTAATTGGCGAACTACTCGAAAACTTTCCAGTCGGCGAACACTGTTCCCGCGTTGCTACGTGCCGATAGATTAAACGTCAAAAATCATTACGTCGCGCTCGACCATCGTTTCCAAAGATCGCTTTCAAGATTCCTATTCCATTCACTCTCGTAAAATTTCGTCGAGCTTTTCGGAGTGTATTGCAATATGTGGGAACAATTAAAAAGTCTCTATCTTTGTTTGGTTAACAATTATTTTCATTTAAGGATTTTACAAATTCTACGAATGCTAGATACTTCAAACAGTCTAAATTATTTTTATTTTTATATTAGAGTGCGAAACTCTGTTTAAAGAGTGGAGAACAATAACAGTTGGTGAATCAACGTTTCCAAAGATCGCTTTCAAGATTCCTATTCCATTCACTCTCGTAAAATTCGTCAAGCTTTTCGGAGTGTATTGTAATATGAAGGAACAATTAAAAAGTCTCTATATTTGTTTGGTTAACAATTATTTTCATTTAAGGATTTTACAAATTCTACGAATGTTAAGTGCTTTCAATTTTTCAAACACTAAATTATTTTTATTTTTATGTTAGAGTGCATAACTCTGTTTAAAGAACAGACAGCAATAATATATCTAAGAGCAATATGTTTAACTTTCTTTCTATTTGTTTAAATAGATTCTTTATTAATTTGACTCTTGTTTAAACCTAATTTTTCGTTTAACAGAAAATTAGTCTCTAAAGCAGTACCCACTCCGAATATTAGAAAACTCCAACAAATGTATTATAATAAAATCAATTAAAAAGTCGGTGGTAATGGCGGGTTAAAGGACACAGCTATCGAATCGATTTTCACGCGAAATTCAAGTACGAATCACTGTTACTGCCCGCGAAGACAAAGAGACTAATGAAGCCAGGTACGTGCTAAGACGATGAAACTAGCGTTAGCGTGGAGGACTGAGACAGAAGTGACCAATTTCTCACTACTGTCTCCGTTTATCAACTCCAGCGACACTCGTCCGAGAAACGCCGGAATGACAATTTCTTGGGGGTTCCAGGCGACGCGAGATTCAGGTCTGGTGATATCCTTAATAGGGCATTCGAAGTTCCCGCCCGAACTACTATGAAAGATTGTAACTGCTATCTAAACTACCGCGGAAGATTGCAACGCCGTGTGTCGTAAAATTGATTATCCACTTAAGATTCTAACTTTCGTCGCGTATTATTTTTACACGCTCATCTGTTTGTGGTTCTTCGTTAGTTCTTCGCCGGATACAGCATGTGAATCGAGAAACGTCTCGGGGGTACATCCATTATTCAGAAACCAGAGAACGACGGGACGAGCTTACACATCCATTTTACTTTCCTGCTCCGCATCTTTTTTTTTTTTTTTAAATAAAGTTATCGGCTCTGAACTCGACGAATCGCATAACGTCGAGTGAATTATAGACTTTGCGAGGGTCGTGTGGCAGAGGGTGCGTTGACAAAGCGATTTGCCTCTTGTTACCTTCGTCACGTAGAGAAACGAGGCGCTCACTAAATTGCCGGAAGGTCGAAGAAGTGTCGAGAAATAAAAGTGTGTGCGAGGGTGACTTAGAACCCTCGATTTTCCAACGTGTGCAGTATTCTGTACCGAGAAAAACACATTATGTATCGTGAAAGCTGCTACTTAGCGTTGGGAAAATATTGTGTCAACGTTTCGGGAAACAAGGCGTTCTTATTCCGTTTACTTATTGTTCTATGCACGTTCGTTGTTTTCGATCTGACTTGGACAGCGTGCTTTTTAATGGAACGCCAATTGTTTCAGGAGCCGGAATTAAATTCAAATAGAAGATAATAGAAGAAAAGAAAGTTATATTATTTAAGGGGTGAAAAATCGAATGGACTGTTTTAAATAAAAGTATAGTAATTTAATTAATTTTTCAAATTAATTTCTTTTTCATTTTTCGACGTTTACATTGTCGTTGACAAATTTTGCTAGTTTTAAAGAATAATGTTTTTCTTTAAATTTTTTTTTAAATTGATTTCTGATTTCACGATTACAGATAATGTCAAAATTTGAACCAACATTCAGAAATGCTTTTACAAAGACGTAGACATATACAAACATTTATTTATACTTTTCAGTGTGCCAAACAGGGAAAAATTTAAAAATTTGAACCAACATTCAAAAATGCTTTTACAAAGACGTAGACATATAGAAATATTTATTTATACTTTACAGTGTACCAAACAGAGAAAAATGTAAAGTTTGGTATTTTGTTTGGATAACAGTAAACCTCTCTGTTCCGTATCTATCGGTTTATTACAAAAATTAAGCAAACGACCGAGCGGGTTCGAACGAACGGGCCATTCGACGAGCAATAAACATTATTACCATTTCGAGGTTCTGGGGCGATCGTAATGGGCATCGAGACGTCGCGCCGAACGAACGAAAATCACCGGGCCACGTTGTATAACCGTTTTTAAGAGAGAAAACAAAAGCCAGCCCGAAGCTCTCTACCCGACAGCAATAACAACAGAGTGCTCGAAACCTGGGCGGACGGAATCGCCCGGCGATGTATCGGAAAACGCTAAATATCCGCGTTCCCGTAGCTCTGTTTTGCGTCATTCATTTCATTTCATAGTGTATCGGTCGGTGCATCGTCGGCAGAGAAAAAGAGAGGAACGAACGAGCGCGGCGGATTACGTACGCTCGTAAGTATCCAACCGAGCCGATCATCGCGCTGTAAAATCGTATCAAGAGCGATACTCGTCGATAAATCGCTGCGCGTTAATCCCCTCCTCCCCTCCCCCCGTTCGAGGCTGGTAAATAGAAATTGGGTTCGTAAGGACGGTTTTGTTTTCGCGGCTACTCGTGTTCCACGGCCCTGTTCCGTGTAATCGGTTGAAAAACGCAACCGTAAGTGGAAACGATTTTTCGATACACGGCTCCCCGGGGCTGCTAAATTTAGTAGGGAGGAATGGAATTTTAATTCAGTGCGCAGAACTGGCGGAATAAATATTAAAAATAATTTTTTCTTGACCCTTCAAACCCGATTTTTGGAGAAATAAACCTCTAATTTTTTGGACGACTCGACTTGAACGTTATTGTTTGTTTTGAGGTAATTTTGACTCCGTTTTGTTTCATACACAGTATAAGTAACCATAGATCTAGATTTAATTCATTATTAAATTAAATGGCACATTCTGATAATTTTCTTGTAGATGATATTATTTTATTTTTAAATGGAATCGTATATATTTTTTATTGCATCGGTTTATGCTTCTTGGTATTCTCTACAAAGAAATATTGATCTATTTATGTTGAAAAATCAGTAGTTTAGGAGATATTTTAATTTTAATATCGTTAGGAAATCATGTACATGCGTACAAGAGAATTTTTTCCAAGAACTTTATCTACTAAAAAAATAGTACGAAAGTTTTTAACGATAGCAGAGACATTAGGGGAGCCGATTATTAAGCTCTCAAAAAAGAACATTCGAAAGAGGACAAATTGTGTAAGTGCAACGATCGGATATAAATTTGTAGAGCCTGATAGTTGAATATTTTACATCGATCGAAAAGCGCATACGTCATGTTCTATACGTTATCAATCAATCAGAGTGAACGATTGCTATTAACCCCTTGTCGTGCAATAACTTCGTGAAAAGTCACATTTTAAAAATCACGTTTCAAATCACTCAACGAATAGGATTGTTTCTATTGCAATGCAATTTATAGAACAGAGTATAGAAAGGAATGAAACAATTATCAAAAATTAAATATTTCGTGTACGAAAATAATAGGAATTACTCATTTAATGTTTTCCTAAGTGTAGCTATTACTGAAATCAATTATTTTTGGCACGCTGCGAACGAATTCCGGGTCCAATATTCAACGTTCCGATCAGAAAAATGTTTATTAAACAAATACGAGCCGCACGGTTCCGTGTACGTAAAATATAAATATTCAAATAGCCCGCTGACGCGCATACGTGTTTGTCGCAATTGGAAATCTGCACGGACCGTGCGGCTCGTTCGAAATTGAAATCCTTAACTGAATTCGAGAAGACACTTTGTCTTGAGAATTCATCGAGCGTGCTTAAAAATCAGTTTTGCTGTTCAATCCGGCGAGTTTCACTTCTGTTCCCTTTTTATTTTTCGTTTTACTTTCGAGGAAATTTTCCCGAGAACAGTAATCCTCGGATAAGTGGCGATCGACTCGGGTCCGTTCGTGAGCACTTATCCGAGAAGGGTGGCGTTTTCATCCCAAGAATTGAGCTTTTTTATCTGCAGTTTCAGGACAGAGCTTGAGATATAGCTAAGATAAACGAGACAGACAGAAAGCTTTTGGAATTCCACAAAAACGACGAGGCACGCGACAAGATACACCATTAATAATTGCAATATTTTCTTAGTGTATAATCGTTCTATCAGAAATTAAAATTTATTCTTTATTTTCTTTAAATGAACAGCAATATAATGTAACACACATAATAATATAGACTGTTATTTGAAACTAGAGGAGAAACATTTAAAGTTATGTTAAGGAAATAATATTTAGATAAAATTTAAATGTATTAGTACCAAATATACGTATCAAATTTTAATAGAATTTAAACATAAATAATTGAGAGAAACAGAAATGAAAAGTATTCAAACGGATGCAGTATACTTTATTAATATTGTGAACAAAGATAACAAAAGTAAAATGAACAGAATAACTGGCTGTATAATAAATACTAATTAAGGAAAAGTTTTGAAAGTTTACGTTTGTTTAATGAAAGAAAAACTCCGTAACCGCGTTGAAGTTTAATTTTGTATTTCTAACTAATAATTTATTCCAAGAAAATTTCCAATTATGTTAACATTAAAAATAATACTTTACTAAATTTTCACAAATCCAATTAGTGTTTGTGGAGTATTGGCTTCTATCAATCTATCTCGTTCCTGTTCTTCGTAAGACATTAAAATTTATTTATAACAGCATTTCTGTAATCGAATAATTGTGTCACAAAAAACTTCTCAAAAGGTAAGAGTTAGACAGAAGGGATCGATGGTTTAGGTAGCTCGATTGATCTCAAAGTTGCTAGTTGAGGGATCTGGATTCGAATCAGAGTCCAGTAATCCGACCGACTGATTCACCCTACATAATAATTAAGTCGGAGCTTATCCTTGCACTCCGACTTTGGAGTACGAGAGTAAAATCGGGATGTCGAAAGAGATCCCGACGAAGGATCGGAAAAGCTTAAAGTTTACTTCTGGAGATACCTTCCGCAGTTCGTTGCAGAAATTTCCAATTCCGGAGACAAAAAAGAAATTCATAACTCGCGTTGGAAGCACTTAACGTCAACGATCAAAATACCACTTTACGAATTTTTCAGCGAATTTTGCAATAACAAAAACAGCAGTATAATCGAGTAGAATCGAAGAACGCAAGAATTATTATTTCATGGTCGTTCCATTGATGGATTTATGTATGCTCTATTAGTGATCGAATGTCGACGATTTTAACGCGCTACGATCTAGTACGATATAACGAAACTTGTTTGCAAACAGCATGTAAAATTTGTCGCAGTGTTAATTACGTGTCCATTTTCTGCGTTTTGTCGCAACGTTTATTTGCCCGCTTTTGAAACGCTCCGATGCGTGGTAAATCAATCTCCGGACCGTGACATAAATCTTTCCGACGATCGATCGTGCGCAACGGACCGCGGTGAATCGAAAAGCGCGCGATCGATATTGAGGTTTCCAGAACCAAACGCGAAGCTGTAGAACACTTAAAGTAAAAACACAAAACTAAACAAAATAGGAATACCAACGATAAAATAGTAGAAGCTAAATCCAGAATGTTTTAATTAATTCGTAAATTAAGCTCTTCTTTCGCTATAATAAATTTAGTCTATGTAAGTAAAATTATAACTTTGTGATTGTACAATTCTTGAGCAATTTTGATTTGGATATATAGTTTATCGAAATATAAATTTTTTAAATTTTCGTTTATCTACTGGACCGATTTCATAGTTCATATCTTACATTGTATATTACTCATTACGTATGTTACATGACACGTATAAAAGGTCGAGTTCGTGAAAATTGTGGAGGATTAAAAGAAAAACACAGAACCTATTATTGTTCCAACTGTGAAATAAACGTTACCTACGTAGCGATAAAAAAATATAGTACACTCAATTTTCTTTTTACGCGGTAGATACGTTTCAAAGAACACCGTGTAAAAGGAGAGATAGGCAAAATAAAAAGTATATTTCACCACTCCCGAAACTTCTGTAAAAAGTACAAAAGGAATTATTTATAAAGGATATTGTTCAAATAAAACGTGCAAATACAGTTTCCATGAAGAGATAAATGTTTAACACATGAATGCACAAGAAAAATACTGTGGCGTTTATTCGCCTACAACTTTAAAATTTTATTATAGCCGTCATTCACGTTTTACGTAAACATTATTAAATGTGAAAGTACAATATAATATTTATACGCTCAAACGCTTTCAAAGTAACTGATTTTTTAAACCATGTGAAAGCAAAAATTCATTAACTGTGTTAAATCGACCAAGTGTAAAATAAGATGTAGTCTACATTTAAAACCATAACAATCGAATAGAAGATAAGCTCAAGCTACGCGTCTAATATTAAAATCACCTTTATCTCCCGATTTTCCCTGACGAAAATTCAGCAAATCTTGAAAGATTGCGTGCATGCAGAGTAGTTCGTCCGTAACACAAAACCATTTTTCGTTGATGCTGTACCACGGTTACAGAGGGTAGAAATCACCCCTCGAAGAAAATGCAGATTTTTCTTTCTCGCGGAATGTCTCCGGAACGATGAGAGACATCAAAATATCTGCATTTTTTCAAGGGATGATTTCATCCATTAAAAATGTAGTACCACACCAACGAAAAAATAATGAAAAAATGAAGAAACTATTTTACTCAAAAACTTATTGCAAAAATTTTCTTTTATCCTTCTGTTCGTAAACTTTCCCAATTTTATGATTTCAAGAAAGAAAAGCATCCAAAGAGATCAAAGGTTAATAATGTGTAAACGTTGACCAATATTTGATAATAGAACGTATTGCAAAAATTTTCTTTTATCCTTCTGTTCGTAAACTTCCCCAATTTTATGATTTCAAGAAAGAAAAGCATCCAAAGAGATCAAAGGTTAATAATGTGTAAACGTTGACCAATATTTGATAATAGAACGTATTGCAAAAATTTTCTTTTATTCTTCTGTTCGTAAACTTCCCCGATTTTATGATTTCAAGGAAGAAAAGCATCCAAAGAGATCAAAAAAGGTTAATAATGCGTAAACGTTGACCAATATTTGGTAATAGAACACATTGCAAAAATTTACTTTTATTTCTCTGTTTGTAAACTTCCCCAATTTTATGATTTCAAGAAAGAAAAGCATCCAAAGAGATCAAAGGTTAATAATGCGTAAACGTTGACCAATATTTGGTAATAGAACACATTGCAAAAATTTACTTTTATTTCTCTGTTTGTAAACTTCCCCAATTTTATGATTTCAAGAAAGAAAAGCATCCAAAGAGATCAAAGGTTAATAATGCGTAAACGTTGACCAATATTTGGTAATAGAACGTATTGCAAAAATTTTCTTTTATTCTTCCGTTCGTAAACTTCTCCAATTTTATGATTTCAAGGAAGAAAAGCATCCAAAGAGATCAAAGGTTAATAATGCGTAAACGTTGACCAATATTTGGTAATAGAACGAAGGTACGTTTGAAATTGCAAACACGCTTTCGAGCGATTGTGTCGTAACGGAAACGTTAATTCTCCGCATTCCTCTCCTTTTAGAAGCCCCGGTACCTTTGAGATCTTTAACGATCGAGCGTCGTTCCAGGGCGGCGCTTTGTGTACTCGCATCACGGTAATTCTTCACTGTCTTCAGGAAACGTTTCCCATGGAGCCTGGGGGTCGTTATACGAGACACCGTTCGAGCACCTACACTCCGGCAGAGCTGTTACATTATATTCAGGATTTACTATCGCCTCTTTGTCAGGGTTCAAAATGGCCGGGGAAATCGCACGGCGCTCTTCCACCCCCCCCCCCCCCCCCCGCGCAACTGGTTGCGTTTATATTTTTCATGCGTGGCGTCGTTTCTCTCCGGTGACGGTAAAAAAACAAGAGGAAAAAAAGACACGCGTAAAACGGAATTTGTTTACCGTCGATCGACCATTTTTTTCCCCCCTGGCTTTAATTAGAAAGCGTAAACGTAGCGCGTCCGGTAATCCGCCGGACTGCGTTCATATCGATTTTACGGAATTTTCGAATTCTCGCAACTCGTTTACTGAAAAGCCTCCACCGTTGCACGAGTAATTATAAAAGCGTCGTAAAAAATTGTCTCCCGTAATTCTCCGTACTTTTCAAACGGTACCGCAATAATCGAGAAAAGATATTATATTGTTTTTCGATAATATACCATTCATAAATCCCTATTGAAAAATGCAAATTGAGGCGCGGATATACGTAATTTTCTGAAACGATCTTATCGCCTTGCTTTGTTACGTTTACACATTTTATTGTGAATTTTATGACGCGTACGTAATGTATAATTTAAATAAATCTACGATAAATAAAAAGTATCTGTCGAGTTTGAGGAATTGTCAGGATTGTATGTGTTAAGTTACAAGAAATTAAAGTCACATCCTGGTAGGATTACATTTAAAGAAATAAAATTGGCCATGAGGTTTTCTTTAAAATTTTTGTATACATATTTTCCTACGTCTAAACATGACGGAAATATTTTCGATGGACTAAATCTCTGCGGCACCCTGTATAGAACGCAACGCATAAATGCATAAATGGGTTAATGCGCCAGAAATTTACGTGCATTTGAACATCGTTCCAGAACTCCATTCAAAACCAAAATTACTCACAGCGTGCCAGACACTATATATTTTCGAAAATTTCACATATTTACATAGCCTTTATCGCAGCTCTGTTCACCCTTCGCGTATGTGCGAGCTATTTCTTTAATAAATTTCGTTTTATTAAATCTACAACATTGGGTAGATAAAATAATTCCTACTTTGTTATTATTTATCTGATAAACGTAATATTTGTTAAATACCGAATATTTTCAGGTGTTATCGACCACATTATTTCTACGTTTTCGTTTGGCTAAATATTGCGCATTCTCTTTCCAAGTATTTCCCTCAAATTATCGTTAAAATTCAGAATAAATTATCCAATTTTGAAGTACTGAATTTTTTAAATGTAGACATACAATATGTTTATCATCGATACGTAAGAAATTGTTAACCCTAAGAATTACTGAATTTTGTAAATTCATCAATAAATCTTGATGTAAATTCATATTTTTATTAATAGAATTAATGAAATGGGGGCTTTGTAGAGGGCTGTCTCAACCCCTAAATACAATAATTCGTATCTTACGTATTTCTTATATTTTGTCATATCAAATGCATTCTGTAGCTTTTTGAGAATTAAAATTCCCCATAAATGCATAAACATCTACTCATGAGTATTAGAACAAAAATAAAACGTACGGCAATCACGACGAGATACGATCGAATATAGTCCTCAATCATCATATATCAAGGACGATGACGAAAATTTGCATAGTCCAAAATACGATGAATATCGTTACGGTGGCAAAAGACGATGCACGCTGGTGGGAATTGCTGTGTCTACCGCAGACACGCGGAACGAAGATTAAATCCAAAGTAACGTTAAGTACGAACTCCCTATGTACTATGAATACTTAAACTTTCCACGAACGAAACATTCCTTAATTCACGATCCCAAAAATAAAATGTCGTCTGCGTCTGCAGCGGCCCTTGCATTACACTTGCAAAAAACGTACTTCCACCGACCCGTTCCACGCTCGCCACCCGCGTATCTTCGCTTTGCATATCCGGCGAGCTTAAACGTTCCCCGGAAGTTTCCCGGAGTCTTCGTCACCTCATTTTCATTCGTTCGCGGAAACAGTGTCGCGCAAATAGGTGGTGGCTCCGGCACTCGACTGCTCGCTGGCGTCCCAGATAATTGCCGCGGTAGCTGGCTCGCAAACAAATTACAGGTGAGCCGTCCTCAAAAGGAGTCTCTTAATATTGCGAGCACGAAAACGCTGCGTGATACCGGGAATCGTAGGTAGACGCAACTAGTGAAGAGTCCTCGAGCACGCGCGACGAGCATCGAAACCGAATGGACGTTATATATTCGTCTCTCAAAGGACCAAAACTGTGTGTTTGAATTTCTAACGCGATACTAGCTTTGTGATACGAACGTGACTTGCGCGCTATTTATGAGCTTTAACGCATTCTTCACTTTCACTGTCGCTTGGAACGTTTTTTTAAAAAAATTTCGTTCGTCTATCGAAAGATTCAAAAAGCAAAGTTTTAACCCTTAACTGGCATGATATTGTTACACTAATGATACTGTAATTTATTATTATTGTTTGAGTTGTAATATTGGAAATAAAATGAAAACTATCTTCTCTTTGAAAGACAAGTTTATCTGTAGAAAAATTTACTTCTTATACATTGTTTCCCATTGAGTGTTATCCCTTCGAGTATGACAACCGTACTACGTACCAAAGGCGTAGGTAGAATGTTGTCTAGGAGGGGCAAAAATGCTGAAACTTAATTACTAACTAATTATTTTTTAATATAATAATTGATATGGTCTCTCGTTCTTTTTCTTTCACTCATTTATTTCTAAAGAAGACTGAATTTAAAATAGAAGGCTACGCCCTTGCTATGCATCAATTCACAAACTTTCGTTATTTCTCGACAATTGATCGTGTATTTTTATGTTTATAAATCAAATTTTATCACCTGAAGACCGTGTGGTAGATACCATATCTACTTATTTATCAACACCTTTTTTGTAATGTATTTCCTCGAAAAAGTCACTAAAATTTTAATGACAATCTTTATCGTATTACTTGAGAAGAATATTTGTGTGCAATAAACTGAATCAAACGAACGCCTTTCAAAAGAATTAACATGCATTGCTTGAACACCAAAAAGATTACACAACGGAGGAACTTTTAAACTTGTACAACAAAGATCAGAAGCAGTTTGGGCTTCACAGGAAAGATTCTATGAGTGAAACGTAACGACCACGAGTCGAAAGATGGAAGAAGTTTGAACTTCGGAATGAAGATGCAACAAGTGAACCTTCAAACACGTGCAACGAAGATTGAAACCGAATGGGCACAATAATACAATTAGTACAGCTTGAACTTCGGAACGAAGGTCGTCGAAGCTCCGGTAGAATCAAATCGAGTTTCAGGAAATTGAATGGCTTCTTCAGATTGAAGACGTTGCCAATGATTGACATTCGATCTTGGATGAAACCAAACGTTGGGAATGGTGATTATGAAAGAGCAACTTCGACCTTTTTCCCCTAAAATTTACGAACGCAACCCTTGGACGTTTTAATCGTGTACGCGACAACGTTAAATAATTATCACCCTCCAACGTTTGGCAATTACCCATAAACTGATGTCGACGGTCCAGCGAATTAAACACTTTTGGCGCCAAAAGTAAATTCCTGGGCTTTACTTTGATCTCTTTGTAAAAAATAGAATACTTTCATCGAAATCGTTAGTAATTTTTTATATACGAGGGTCGTTCAATAAGTCCTTAAAAAATGATAGAAAAACAAATTATTTTAGGTAGATTTTTTTCTATTTTTCAACATAATCTCCTGTTAGCTCTATAAACTTTTCCAAGCGTTTCTCCAACTTTTTTAAATCATCTAAAAAGCAAGATTTCCGAATGTCTTATTGACGACCCTCGTATTAGTTTTGTTCGTGTTTCTATATCTGGTAGTTTTATTGAAGTTCTTCGACTAAGGTTTGCGTTTTATTTTAATTTCATGAAGATATACGACCCTCATTTAGAATCATACAGGATGATTATACAAAGCGAAGAGGTATAAATTCGACTTGATCGCCACAGGACCAAATGTGAAACAAGATTTCTTTCTTCTTTCTATAGTTCATTAGCCTCTGAGAATGTGTGGGTAGCGGTTCTGAGAGCTGTGGGTTAAAGTAATGGTATTTTGCTCGAACAATTATGTCAAACTTTGAAGAGGTATAAATTTGACTTGACCGCCATAGGACCAAATGTGAAACAAGATTTCTTTTTTCTTTCTATAATTCATTAGCCTCTGAGAATGTGTGGGTAGCGGTTCCGGGAGCTCTGGGTTAAAGTAATGGTATTTTGCTCGAACAATTATGTCAAACTTTTTATCGATTTAACAAGAATTTACGCGATCTAGCACCTCCGGCCACAGTTGGAGCTCGAAACCAAGTTTTCATTATTCAGTGGCCCGAAATATTTTTGCGCGAGGCTCGCGGATACGGCTTACCGCGGCGTTCCGGTTGCGGTCGACTGCGTCTGACCGAGGGCACGTTTGCTTGAAAGCTGCCAAAGTTTGCCAGCGAACTTGGCAAACCATCGCGTGGCTGTTCGTCGCCTTTGAACCGTGAAAATCGCGCGAACAATGGAACCGTGGACTGCTCTGACGGAAGCAGAGCGAGGCAGACGCTCCGCGGCTCGCCTAGAAAAGATAGGAAGGAAACCGAACGACGCGAACGCTGCCCAGATACGCTTAGAAGCGGGATTTTGCCGCGGAACTTTCGGTTTCCTCGTCGCGATATACTTTTTCCGTTCGGCTTACCCCGCGTTCGTCGATCCACCGATTTACAATCCCGCAATGGACGAACGTCGCTGACCCACTTCGATCGTCGCATATTTGAGACGCGAGAAAAACTTACTACTTTGATATTTTGAAAAAAATTTTATTTTATTGGGTAGGACTGACTTTAAATTGTAAACAAAGAGACGGGTTTACGATAAATAAGTGAATATAATTTTTGTTTCATTTCTACATGTATTTTTCGTATCGATGTTTATTAAATTTGTATAATAAATCTTTATAAGAATGACAGTTTATATTTCATTGGTTCTTTCGTACAAGACTTCTATTGAAAGCCTAGTGATTATGTACAGTCGAAATACTGCAGCTATTCGAAAATTTTATACGGGTTTATGATAAACGGGTGAATATAATTTTTGTTTAACACTAAACCTACCGCGACCGGCCAAATGACCGTTTTTAAAATTTCGTTTAGAATTTCTAACACGCAATATTATTTTAGCATAATTTAACTTCACGACTTTTCTTATAGTAGGTGTACGTACAATGAATTTTACAATATTCACTTCTTATTGTTTGTTTTCTGAGAAAAATATCTGGACGGTTGAATGATTTATATTTAAAATTTATAAAAAGCCAGACAAAATTTAGTATTAGATTCTGAAATATATAGCAAAAATGAAAAGAATCTTCAGTTTCCACTGTCTTAGAACAGTCTGACAACGCGTATTAAAAATAGTTAAACTTTACACGCGTGCAGTTCCGAAACTACTGGTATTTTATTTATAATTGAGCAATTGTTAGAAGCGGCAAGGTCTCCCCTTTAAAATGGTTGTTGGTTTTTGTCGATCCGACTTTCCGTTTTCGAGATATCGTAATTTATGTAAAGAGGTATTTTTAAAATTCCGTTATCTACGCTCTCGCCGCCTTAGAAACGTGTATTAATGCATATTAAAAATACTGAAACTTTAAACATGTGCAGTTCCGAAAGTACTAATGTTTTTGCCATAATTGAAGCATTGTTAGAAGCGGCAAACCTTCCTCTTTAAAATGGCTTTTGGTTTTTGTCGATCCGACTTTTCATTCTCGAGATATCGTAATTTATGTAAAAGGTAATTTTTCTTAATTCGACTCTCTCTGTCTCCGTCTAGCGCGCCGAGCCTCCTTGTCGCTCGTGCGTCGTGCTGACCTACCCTACGAACGTGACTGTCGTGACCTAGTTTCCCGTAGTGTTTCCAAGAATTTACTACGCGCTACTATTTACGCGCGCGCTGTCATTCATCTCGAGTCTATGAAACGTAAACAAACGCTCGGACCCTCGTATCTCCTTAACTAGCCACCGCATCGACTTGAAACTAAAATCGCTATATCTCCGGAACTAATAAAGCTATCGACTCGCACAAACGCTCATTTTAAAGGGCATTTCATCCTCTATCCAATGACTAAACTAGCTACTATAATTTTTGCTTCCTTCTATGTTTATTTTGACATTTACTTTCACGCTCGACTTGAAACAAAAATTGTCATATCTCCGGAACTAATTACGCTATCGTCTTGTACAAACGCTCATTTTAAAGAGCACTTCATCTCCTATCCGGTGAGCATATAAACTGTTATTATTTATGCTGTCTTCTATGTTTATTTTGACATTTACTTTGACGCTACATACTCAAAGTAGTTTCAGCACTTCCTATTGATCATACGACTGATGTGCGATAAAACTGAATTATAAATTGTTTATTTAATTGACAATGAATTTAAATTTGTATACAGGGTGTTTGTATAATTACTACGCCATTTTTTTCGTAAATAATTGTTTTCTCCGGAATTAACTATGCTATCGACTTGAAACAAAATTCGTTTCCAAATCTCTATTCCATTGATTCTTTCGTATAAGATTTCTATTAAAAGTCAAATGATTATGCTACCTTAGTACAGTCGAAATACTGCAGGTATTGAAAATTTTATTTCATTGAGCAGACCTGATTTTAAATTACAAACAAAGAGACGTGTGTTTGGAAAATAGGCAAATATAATTTTTGCTTAATTTCTATATATATTTTTCGTATTAATATTTACTGAATCTGTATAATAATTAGGCTACCTTAGAACGATCAAAATACTGCAGCTATTGAAAATTTTATTTCATCGAACGGAACTGACTTTAAATTGTAAACAAAGAGACGTGTGTTTGACAAACAGGCGAATATAATTGTGGATTAATTCGTATAATGTATTACTTCTATTGGAATAAAGTGATATAAATCTGTTTTCATTTAGACCTACCCTTGCGATATTATGATACAAGCGAAATTATATTATATTAATATCATAAAATTTTGTATTTCGTAACGAAGTAAAATCGAATTTAATATTCCTATTTTTAAAACGAAAACAGGCGAGTTTCTTTGCATGTTTCACGATAATACAATTAACATATATTTCTATAGTATTCCACAGTAAATACTATTTATTTTCATATATATATTTATAGAGTGAACTTTTGTGAATCGTGGCGTTCTTATAGAAATTTCGCCCACATTGGCTATCCATCTAAATTTCACGGAAGACTGTTTCGCGCGAAACGTCGTTTGCACGGAAGAATCCACGTGAACACGTGTCGCGGGCACCAACGAGGAAACGACGATAAATCGCGCATTTCTACTCTGTATATTCCGGTATGCTCGCTCGTTTTGGGGGATCAATTTCAGGAAGCACACGAACCGGGAACGGAAGGGTGTACGAGGGTGGGTGTCTTCCACGGTCGATAAGCATTAGTTCGCGTCCGCCCACGCTCGCTACCCTCCTTTCCGAAGTCTGGTTACTTTTGTTTCAGCTGCGGTCGGGGGGTAGAAGAAGCCGAAAGGTGACTCCTCGACGGTTCCAAGACGCTCGTAATCTTATTTGCACTTTTCTGAGGCTTCCAAGTCTGAATTTTCTCTACCCAGCTAACAGAAGTCAAGAATTTCGGCGGTAATGCACCGCGCCGCTCGGCTTTATTGCGAAATGCTCGCGCTGGGAGATTAGGAGCCGAAAATTCGGACCATTTACCCCGCTGGTGCTTCTTGGGTTGTTCGCGTTGTTATTTCGCGACGAGAGTTTTTCACTACCGTTTCGAATTACTATTACCAGACGAAATTCATGCAAACGTAATTCCCTGGCACGAAATTTAGCGGGAACTGTTCCTTTTATCGTCGAAATTTCTTTGCGATCACGAGACTGATAAATTAAGAAAGCTTTAAAAGTCGATAATGGTAGAAGAGTGAGACTTGTAAAATTATTCTTTCCTTCCACAAAATATGTAAATTGCAAAACTTTGTTTTTTATTATCATTGTTACGTAAATCTGTATGTATGGCATCAAATGCTTAATAAAAAAAAAATAAATATGCAAGGTGTGATCGAACAGATCGTGCAATGGTTCAATTTATTGTGATATAGATATTCGATATGATTTTTTATTCCCGATAAAAATATTGCATAGGTTCGATTTCACAGTAAATCGAGTAACTCGAGTTTTAGTATACTCGATGATTTTACTACACCGCATGGAAGGTCAATTTGCTTCACATTTTGTGTAAAAAAATCTTGGAGACAACTTCTAGTAAGTGTTTTATGCATAAACGAGCACTTTACAAATAATAGAAATATTTCAAAGAGGGCTGTAAGTCGATTAAAGACAAAATTAATGCTAGTCTAGGGATCACTAGCTACCATAATGCTACCACTTGTATACAAAACTAATTAACGCTAGACCTACCGAACTGGTGAAAATGACCCATTCATAATTTCTAATAAAAATTGTTAGAAATTTACTCGACTGAATTTTTGCAAAACCGTGGTTTTCTGTAAAAGATTGAACAAACATTTATTTCCATTGGATTATACATTTCTTTAATTATCTGTCGTTTTAATTGCTTCGATACAAATAAATATACTCCAATTGTCACTAGTATTAGTATTAATATAATACAGACAAAATTCTAATTCCTCATCCTGATATCAATTTTTTTTGTGTATTGCTACCTTTGAAAACACTAATTCAAATTAATTCGTTGTCTGTTCTATCAGATCTAAAGGTGAATCGATCCATTGCTCTGCGCTCAAATGGGTAAATCTCGTGCACTGAGTAAATAAATAAAATTCGTTAATAATTTCGACGTCTAAGGCTCGGTGTCATTGGACGAGAACACAGTTTGGGAAACGTGGGAGATGCGGGTGTAACGAAACTTTCGATTGTGTACATAAAACCCTCAGGTTCAAGGGCGTTTCCCGCGTGTTTCGCGCGACGCGAAATTTCCCCTTTGAGACGGTGAAAAGTTTCTGCCGGTCCTTGGAACTGGCAGATTCTTTTCAGCCTCGAGGGGGGCGAACACTCGCAGGTGATTAGTGACCCAATTACCTAATGTGACGGGCCGCGAGCCAACGGAAGCGTGAATCGCGCACGCGCGCGATTAAAAATGCACGACGCCCGGTGTTCCCGTCTCTTTGAAATTCCGCGCGAACGACGCGCGAGGGGGAATTAAAGTTCAACTTAATTATTTTCGCATTAGCTGTAAGTAACCGCGGTATCTACGCGGCACAAAGGCCTTGCACAGGGTACACCGGGGCGACGTCGAATGAAAATTTCGGGGCCGGGGGGTAGCTTTTAGCGGCTATCGAATTAATCCAAGGGTTGCTCGTCGCGACGGTTACTTTTCGAAAAAAAAAAAAACGACCAAACTGTTTAAGAACCGAATAACTTCGACGAAGAAAAGCCTCGAGTATCGCGATATTCGCCTTTGCGTAACAAACCCAGGGCCCGAAGCGACAGAAGTTTCGCGGTTAACTTTTACGAGATCGAATAATCGCGTTTGCTTCTTCGAACGCAAACGTTCGTCGTGGAAATAATTGGATGAACCGAGGCCACGGTGTCTGGTAAGGGGTGGATACGAACTGTGTTTCGAAATACTAAATAATAAAATTAATAGTTTTTATAAAACGCTAGACGTTTTTATTCGAAATAGAGTTTGACGAAAGGAATAAGAAGTATGTTTAATCGTTTCTAATATCAAATTAAAGTAAAAGGAACTGTCACTTTCCCACATATTTTCGTGTTTCTAATAAAAAATAACGTTAGATTTTGCAATTTAGAAGATGTCATTAATTTCGTATTTATTCGAAATAGAGGTTGACGAAAGGAATGAAAAGTATGTTTAATCGGTTCAAATATCAAATTAAAGTAAAAGGAACTCTCACTTTCCCTCATATTTTCGTGTTTCTAATAAAAAATAACGTTAGATGTTGCAATTTGGAAGATGTCATATTAATTTCGTTTCTACTCGAAATACGTTTTCACTCTACAATAGATTTACTCGTTTAAAATATCAAAGGAAAAGGAACTTTGACTTTTCCTCGTATTCTCGTGTTTTTTAAACAGCAAATTGTCGTGCAGCGGTAGTTCGAAATTCTCGGAAACGTTACTGCATCTGGTTGCAGCTCTTATCCCGGAGAGACCTTACAGTTATTACGGCGAGACAACTAAAGTACATCCAAAGGATTATTCGTGGTTTTATCTGCCCGCTTCTGTTCATAAAGCATTCACTCACAAGCCTGTCGTCGTCTCGCAAGCTCTTTTCGCTCTTGACAAATTATCCGCGGAAGCGCAGGAATCCAGAAACAAAGACCTGAAAACTTTTCGCCGAAATTTCGCTCGGAAACCTTCCAAACCAGTTACAAACGAGGATCCGTTATACGCGCTTCTTATTTCCTCAGACCCTATCATGAGTAGTTCACGTCCCCCTCTCGCAGAAAAGCATGAAAAATAGCTTTTTCTCCAAGGCCGTGTTGGCTCCTCAAAGAGCCAAACATATCTTTTAATCAGCCTGGAGAAGGTTACGCGAGAAGGAGATATAAATTGCTTCGAGTCGTTGAATAAATAAAATGACAATCCTAAGACAATTCTGTCATCGAAACACATGTTTGATAATTATTTCAGTAAGAGCATTGATTCATACGGTTTCCAGTTTCTGAAAGTGTCCACATGAAATTTAATTTAACTTTTGTTTTTATTTTGTTATTTAGTACATATAGGATATACCTATTTGAGTACATATTTACATTGTGCAAAGTCAGAGGTAATAATTAATCTTTGAGTCCAGAAAAGAAACAATGAATTAATTTAGAATTGTGAAAATGAATATTTATTATTGAAAAATTTTTTTATTTCTGTTAAATCGATAAATTTTATGAAGAATAAGAACCTGTTTGTTTATTTGAGATGACTGGAACGCCAGTTATCATATTGTGGACAGAAGTTTTTGTGTTCACATCGTGCATAACCACGTATTATTCCAAACAAATCAACTATGTTCACTTAAAAAAATTCCAGTAGCTAAGCAAAACACAAACAAATTTATCAAGTTTGAATTTTATACGTTCGATAGTTTTCTAAACAAAAAAATCTCGAATAACGTTCAATTTTTACAGCAGTAAACCAAACATACTCCATCAAACAACCTAAAACTCTGACAAACTAAATGTTAAATGTGACCTCCACAAAAAGTGTTTACACGGTCTCACTATAACATAAAGAATAGAAAAAATCTAATCCACAGGATCCTGATGAATTTACACGCTATTAATACAATTTAGGTGAAGTATCTCTTTAATATTATTATCAAAACTTTCGTCATTTTTGTTCAAAACATCGTCTTTATAGAATTTTCCTCCACTTTGCGTATCTATCATGCTCCCCGAAATTTCATTAAAATCTGCAAGGACCGGCGTCTGGAAACATCCCTTGTCAGTCCCCGAAAGGGATGGGTCTTCAATAAGTAATTATTCGGGCACAGGGCGTGCAAATTCTCCGCAAAGTCCGACCAAAGCAATTCCACCGCGAACACTTAACAGCGAATTCCCAAGAAAAATGACTCTTTGAGACGGTACATAAGACCGTCGTTTGAATCCGAAGGGTGGGTTCCTGCGGGAGGAAACGAAGAGGGCGAAAGACGAGGAAAGTGACGGAAGCTGAAAAGACAGAGAAGAAGAGGACACGGGCTGGGGGGGAGAGACAGACGCGGCGAGGGAGCACGAGAAAATTTAATAACAATTTCTCAAAATGAGAATTACCGGCTTTCAAGCGCCGCGGCGGCTCCGAAACCGTCGCCCTCTCCGGGGCTTTTCCCTCGCGTAACCACCCCCCGACCGCCGCCGCAGTCCGGCCTGCATTTTATTTAATATTAGCCCGGTTACCGGGTTAAATTGTCGGGCGGAGACCCAGCCCCGAATTTGCATCTTAATCGGACCCTATTACGGTAACGTCGTTGCTACGTTCAGGCCAGCCTAGCTCTGCCCGCCACCGCCTAATCACTCGACGAAACACGCGCGCCTCGCGACGCGTCCAAATCCAAAAGCGGTTTTGACGCTGCCCCCGAACCTCGACCGTTCCCGCCGTTGATCGCCTCGTACCGGATAATCGAACCGATTCACTCACGTGAATACGCCCAACTGATTGACTCCCATTGTTACCGATCATTCATCGCTTCCGCTACGAATTGCATCCGCCTCTCGAAATCTTGCTTCCCCGTTCGCGCCCTCTTTGTCCGACTCGCGTTCCGTTTCGACGTACTCCTTTCCGGGGATATTGCCTGCATGCGCTTTGCCTTCGTCCATTTTCTTTGCGATTCCATCTCTTTTTTTAACCTTCTTGATACGCCCCCTCCTCTCCAGTCGCTGGAAAACGTTCGAATCGTTCGATCTTTGAACGACGATTGATTACTTTCGAGTTATTTTTCCAATATATTCTTTATTGTATCTCGCATTTTATTGATTCTTCCTAATCGTAAAGTTCTATACAAGAGTCGTGCACATATAAACACAATAATTGTTTTAAGTGTTATTTATGAAATTAACCCTCTGCGGGTCGAATTTTTTTCTTAAATGTAAACTTGCAAGGCATTTACTTTGACATTTTAGGTTGATGGTGCTGTGAACCATCATCGATATTGTTATTGGTTAACTCAAAGTCATACAGTGGTTGTCGCTTAAAATCGGTCACCTAGATTCAGTCGACTTTCATTTATAAATTGTAAAATTTACGGTAAATGGCTAAAATACGGATACAGACATGTAGTTCAATGCTTCCTCGTTTAATACATATACATCTATTAATACATACTGAGAGTTTAATGATCTATATATTATTTATAGATTTATCGAATCAATGATTGATTTATAAATATATAATCCCAATTTATATAAAATAAATTTATATATAATATAAATATTTATTAATGTATATTACAAGAGTAGAACGAAACTTTCAGTAACTGTTGGTATAACAAATGCAAATTGTCACTACGTATGAAACCAGCTTGTCAGTAAAAAGTACTTATTTTTTTATAAATTATATTTAATATATACAACTTATATTAATATTTTGTAGAATATCCACACGTATTTTCAATACATCATAGTCATTGAGGCATGAATTTAACTAAATTTTTCTAATGTTTTTCTGAGAGTTTCTTCATTTGTAATATTATACAATTTTATAATAGGGAAGATAATAGGGAAGGTGTTTCAAGAACAGATAGCCAACTTTGAACCACGTAAGAATTATATTGCGAGTCGTTATCGGCATAAAATTTTAAATTACTTAAAAGTCCCACTTCTTCGGCACTTAGCTTTAAATTATTTTTTAATACACTCAGATAGATCCATTTGTCCATTACATTATCTATAAATACTAAATTTATAAGGCCATTTACATCACATTTCAAGATTTTTTAATGAAAGTCTGAATCGCCAAGTGTATGATTTTAAATGACACTTACTGTATAATTAAGACGTCATCTTGCGGAGAAACTAAAATTATTTGATAAAATGTCGATGTATTAGCGTTTCATATTTATTATTACAATTGCAATTTTCATTTACTGTCCACGTTCTATTGACTGCTTTTTTATTTACACACCGCTTCTATTAAATGGTTATGTACGTTCAATGACTTCGAGCAATCCCGAGATCTACAGTTGTTGCAGGAAGATGCAGATTTATAGTCCACTTCGTTGCATTACGTTTACGATCCAATCAAATGCAAAACCTACTTTAGTTACGGCAACAGCCATACAAATTCTTAGTATCGTAAAGTCGAAGTTTAACAATAAGTGCACGACACGCTTACTTCTGAGAATTGCTACTTCGAGTTAGTTCCTCGCAAACTACCTAATTACGTCCTCAACGTTCTGCACGAACTTTGTTAAAGAGATTTACGCGGCCAGGAGGCGTGAAAAAATCAATTTCTGAAATATTCTGTTTCTAAACGTATAATCTTTTGATAATTTTTTATATAAATTTTCAGTTAATAATAGTGAAATTAACGAAAATGCCCATAGTTGCTTGTAAAAATTAATAAATCGAAAGTATATGAATTGTACGACTTTATACAGTATTAAATGAAACCAACGTTCATCTTGAAATTATAATATTTTTTTCCGTGGTACCTAATACGATACTTTTAAATTAAATAAACAATTTTATCAACGCTTAGTAAATATTTTTCTACTATTTGTAAAATATATATTTTCGAACCGTAATTCTGCGACCAACGACTCGTAACGACACGACACGACTGACACAACAAAGCCAAGTTTTGGTGGCTCAGCATGACTTGGTACATACCGTTATTAGATTAAGTATGTTTGGGTACCCTATACCAACACAAAGTCACACCAAGTTTATGAACGCGTTCCACTTGGTGTTCCTTTGTGTCAGTAGCGTCCCAGGACCGAAACTGATAATGTTTCTATCTCTCCTATAACTACTACCATCTACCATGCCCTCAACATGGAAAATACCATATTAACTATTAGAAATATTTATGTTTTTGCTATTTCTTACATTCTAATATTTTAAGAATTTTTTCCTAGAATATTGTTTCTCAAACACACATTCTTGGAAATTATTATTCATTTTAACTCCCAATAAACCAGAACCCAAACTTTATCGAAGAATATTCTAATAAAGTACTTTTTCAAAATCTTTTAACCCCCATTGAAATAAATACAATTAAACTGTTTCAAATATTTCTAGACTTATCTCTTTGAAACCAATTTATAATTAATAATTTTTATATATCTCTCAAAAGGAAAATAATCACTTTTAGATGCGATTACATAAAAAATCATATCAAAATATAAAAGACATATTTCTATAGATTTCTAAATGTTCAACTTGAACGGATAAATTATTTTTGTACAAATACTGTTCGAGCTAGCAAAAACAGAAATCGAATATGCTGTATGCGCGCGAGGTCCGCGCCCTTAAACATGAAATCCTCATAAAAATTACACCCTTTCCTCAAGCATAATTGGTCACTAGACGCGGACCATGTGTTGAATCCTAAAAAGAACCGGATCGCCGTCATGAGAACGGTATAGGAGGATCCCGTTTGATTTCTTCGACCATTTGCATGTCGAATGCGCCAGTTATTCTGTAAGGATTATCCGTAAATCTTTTGATTAAGTCTTTTGCCGCGACCGGTATGCATATGGCTCCGCGACGAAATTGCTCAGTTTGTGGTATGAATGGAAATACGTCGGAATGGTCCTTGGTACCGAAATTGATCGCTGGGTTACTTGTTCGATTCAAATCGAGACTATTCCGTTTGCTCAGGATAGTGGGATTTATTCTATCCAGGTTACGTTTGTCTACTCGCAATGAGAAGATTCATAAGGCTTATGAAATTTGAAAATATAAAATTGGTAACAGCCAGTTTATATTTTTTTAATGAACATTTAAATTAAACGATAGAAGTCGATATTTATTGGCTGATAAATATTATTATTCGTGAACCGGATAAGCTGTCGAACATTAAATCGATCATCAATAATTGTACGGAACAGGAATATTTTAATGATATAAATACCAATTGAAAATTAATCAAAATAAGAATTTCGTATCTGATTTTTGTTATTATTTAGTAATCTTTTTATAATAAAAATTAAAATTAAAAATTAAAATGATTTAAATTTAATTAAGTAAAATTACTATTAAATACCGTATTCGATAAAAAAAATTACTAAATAATAAAAAAAATCCAATACGAAATTCTTATTTTGATCAATTTTTAATTGTATAAGAAGTTAATTTTATGTAGTGTAGAACTTGGAAATTTAAATTATCTATGATGGTAAAAATATTTCTGTTCTATATTATTGTAGACGATATACCATATTATTTTATATACATCCAAAGATAAATAATATTTATTTGTCAGTGAGTACTCACTGATCCATAGAAATTCATTTGGACAAAATAAAAATATTTTTCTGTCCGTGCAGATATCGTCAAACGGTACGATTCTTCCTAGTTGACTTTGCCACATTTTTAAATAAAAATTTCCATCTTTTATATTAGCTAGCTATTTAAAATTTATCTTAACGTCGAGGTTGCAATCACCTTTCCAAGTAAAATTCACATTACTAAAATATCATGTACGATTTCCGATCATAAAAATATCTGCGTTTAACACCAACCATTCTCTCAAGGAATACGTGAAAAATTGTTTAACGAAAATACGAACGGTCGAATGGAAAATATTAAATCGTTTCCAAGCCAGAAGAGTCGGTCTTCCTCGAAAACAATTAAACAGCCGTAGCTCGAGTTAATTAACGCGAGAGATTTGAAACCCGCGGGACTCAAAGAAGCTGAAAGGGAGTCGTACGCGACGGCCCTTTCCCTTATTTCAGCCGTAAGTCCTTAAAGGAACTTGGCAATAATATTACCGACGAGTCTTCTTTGGCGCAACGTTTCCACGAAAGTTCCGACCCCTCTTCTCTTGCGGGAAATTAACGAATTTATCTGTTCGTCGAATGTTCGACAGAATTCGCTGTGTTCTCGTTTCGTAGCCGTAACAGGTTGCTCCTGCAACTTCTCTTTACGCGTCCCCTTCGAGAAGCTCCGCGCAATTCCGACAAGTAAGTATGAAGCGAGGCGCCATGGAGCTCTTCTGGCCCTTTCCTCCCGCGGGCATCCGTATCGGAGAATTCTCTTGCGGGGAGCTACAACCTTCTCTTCCCCGTTGGCTACCAGCTAGCAGTATTCAGTGATGCAGGCATTCGAACTGCAGACGAGAGGATGGGAAATTCCAAACCCTCCACTCCTGGCTTCGTTCTTTTAACGCGTCACGGACGATCGTGCGCCTGTGAAATCGCGAAAGGAATTCCGAACTATCGCATATCCCTGTGTTCCGACAGATCGAATGATTCGAATTTTGTGCTGCTGACGGTCGGTCATTAAATTGCACGATTAACAACGGGGGAAACGCAATTACAATTCCGAGAAAACACCATTCACGGGGTTCCATATTTCCTGCGAACCACGTTTTCACGCGTACAGGGTAAACCACCCCTTCACTGCTACCCTAAATCGTTTTATTTAAAATACCGGATAAACAAAGTTGTACACAAAATAAATATAACTTACATTTATGAGTAATATGATAAAAAAGGCAACGATGCTTTTTTTACCATCCGTTTTCTCCTATACAGGGTGTTCGGCCAGCCCTGGGAAAAATTTTAATGGGAGATTCTAGAGGCCAAAATAAGACGACAACCAAGAATATCAATTTCTTAACTGAAGCTTCATTAAAAAGTTATTAAAAAATTAATATCTATTCAAATTAAAAAATTTTAAATCACTCTAGAAAAATTATTTTCGGTTGCGGGGGTCAATTACAATCATTTTTGGTGAATACACATACCCCTGAAATCCTACTCATTTTTAAGAAGAAAATTCAAGTAGATATTGAAATTTTTAGACGAAATTAAAAAATTTCGAATCATACTAAAAAAATTATATTTAGTTACAGGAATCAATTACAATCATTTTTGGTCAATAGACATACCACCGATTTCTTACGCACTTTCGAGAAAAAAATTCATGACCGAAAATCTATTGTCTGACCATACCATTGATATGTTTCCCTGAAATTTCATGCAAATCTTTGAAACATCATAACTCCTGAACGGATTGAAGGATTTTAATGTTTAAAAAAGCAAACGACGCGTATTTTACTGAAGAATATGTGGAAATTTTAAAAATATTGTAAAAGTTGCTCTTTGACCCCGTAAAATGCGAAAAACCCCATAAAAGTGGTCCAACTTTCAAACGGCCATAACTCGTACAATAGTGAACGTATCGCATTGAAATTTTTTTCTGAAGTACAGCCCATAGGTACCTACAAAAAAGTATTAGACAACTTTTCTGTACAGCGTCAACCAAATTTATTAAAAATTAAAAACAAATTTTTAAGGAAAATCGACAGGGGGTAGGTGCTAAATTTTTCGGCGAAAAAATAAAATTTCAAATCGTTCTGGAAAAATTATTTTCGGCTGCGGGGGTCAATTATAACAATTTTTGGTGAATAGACTTACCCCCGAAATTCTACCCACTTTCCAGAAAAAAATTCAGTACGGGCGGAACTTTAAACGTTAATAACTTCTAACGAAGCCTCCATCAACAAATAGGTATTCTTGATTTTTGTCCTATTTCGGCCTCTATAACACCCTGTATATGTTTAACACACATCATAGACTTTCTTAAATGATTATAATCTATAGTTTAACGAATAACAAGCAAAGATTTAATTTTGAACGGAAGCAAGCTATAAATTTCTCCCTAAAAGCTCGATATCGTACGCTTATTGCTTTGTTGAGATCAACAGTTAGTTATAATGACTTTACTGATGAATAAGCTTCCACTTGCATACATTATATAATGTAATTTATAGCCGTTTGATCGGCAATTCGATTTCGTGCGGATTATTAAAACACGTCAGCCGAAGTTCGCGTTAATAATCTCGCGGCCGTTGGTGATAGTAAAGCAAAAGTGAAACAAAAGAAGCTTCAACGGGACAAATTGATATTGCAATCGTGAGTGCACGGCTGCGTTTCTGTCTTCAAATCAAATTCCACGGGAAAAATTCATTAATCTTCGATAGAAGAGCTTGCCTAGTGACAATGCAATTTTTCGACAAATTTTCAAAACGTCGAAACTGAAACTAAATTAACTACAGAAGTTCCTAAATCGTGGTCAATGAAATATCAGTTTTTTATATTTTTATATATAAGTATAAATATTATTAGCGTGGGTGCAATTTTATAGACGAAATTTCTATCTTCGATGTTTCGATGCTTCCAATGTCCTTCTCTGAAATTAAAATGGAAATTGAGACTGTGTTATTCCATCAAAGGGAAATAAAATTAATAATGCGAAGATTCTTTCCCAGGAACGATTAATCTCTCTTTGTATATTAAAAATCTATACTAAAAGTTTAAAAAATATTGTAATTGCTAGTAAAGAAAGGATCATAACTTAATTGAACTAACGAAGCTCTATTAATTTTTCTGGAAAATAGTAAAAGATTATCGGAACGTTATCAGTTTTTATGAAATCAACCATGACAATGAAATCGCAATCCACGTGGTGAAATGGAATTGTGTTGTTCCAGTGATTCCTTTGTTTTCGTTTATTTCATGAAAATCTCATATCGTATTGACAATCTTTTATCGCTAACAGCCTCCACCATTGGTTGAAACATCGTGTCTTTGATAATTTGCACCGAACATGCCTATACATGAATAAATTTGGCATCTATTGACATTCTACCATCAGGAGAGGTTCCGACGATTGTTATTCAAATTTAACGCGTTCGCTACTGCCATTCGGTTGGAAAACTGTCCGTCACAGACCACGCTACATTTGTAACAATTTTGCTCGATATCGTGCACGCATTAGCTATGTATAAATAAAATCTAGCGAATAGGTCAACCGAATAATACTCCAAACGAGTCGCACATAATGGGTTTGTGATTTAAACTTGTGAAATTGTAAATTAGAGTCACAATTAATATTCATCGACAAAAGGATTAAATCACACTTCAGACATGTATATAATCTTTCTTTCTTCTAGTTACTGTGTTTCATGAAATAGCAAAACTTCGATTGTTTGAAGAGTTAATAATATTACTGTTTTCATGAAACTAAACTCTTAGAATAAAAATAAATTCTGTTACATAAACTTTGCTTCAGAGTTACAAATATTATACTACTACATATAATATTATAAATTTATCTACATGTTTTTCGTAATTTTAAACAAAACTGCAAACTATATTCCATATCGTACTATCGAACGCAAGCTTGACACGAACAATTTATTACACCGCAAAGTTCCTCAATATTTTGCCGAGTTCCGACGACTGCATTCTTAAAATTCTTTGCTTAAGTTCTTACGAAGTCTGTCAAGTAAACGCTTAAAGTTCCCCACGAACAAAAATCGAGCGAATGTTGTTTCTTGGACTAAAACAAAGCGTTTATTCCGTAAGTTTACGTAACATTTCTTTCATCGACTAACCTCTAGATCAAGTTACACAGCGTACCATGGCTTGGAAACGGAAAAGCAGAGGAAATCGTGCACTTTTCGTGGGAAAAGGCACAGCCGGAATTACAGCGAAACCAAGGTGTCCCTGTTTAGTTAAATTGAAACAAAGGGTAGGATTCAGGGTGGAAACGATCGAGCCTGGAGATCCAAGCCCGCCTCGTAGCCGACAGAATTGAAACCGTATGTTATGCCCACTAATAACAAACCGCTGTGTATTATATACGTACGCTAGCTGCGGTCGCGTCTTGTCGTTTCCGCGGCGCACACAGTGGCCGCATGCGGTAACGAACAATGTCTCCAAGGGCCATGTCGTCTCATTAATCAGAGCAATCTCCCAGCACAATATTGAAAATTCCATCGTACGGCCGCGCGCGGTGTTCTCGGTCAACGATGCGGCGCGATTTCAAGTATTTACAAAAGGAGCAACCGGATATCCTTCGTCTCTGGTCTTCCTGAATTGCCGGAGGACACACGTAAACGCACGCAGAGTCTCCTTCGTTCCTCCCTCTTCTTCGTATCATCCCTTGCTTACCACCCTCCGCGTCAAGGAACGCTCAACGAGAACCTGTCTTCGATGTCGCTTTTCATTCCCACCCCTCCTACACCCCTGCCCGCCGGTGCAGTCGCTAATAATGGTTCACTTCAAACGACTTGATTGCTCTCAATTTATGTCGAGAATGTAGAACGCCAAGAAAGTGCAAGGTACACCTAAGATCCGATGGTCGCTTTAATAGGAGTTCTCGTATAACAGCTCCGAAAGTAACTGGTCATTACACATTTTTCAAAAATATAATCGTTAATTTGGGTTAAATCTTTATATTCCAAAAACTGTTGAAAATATTCTGTGACTTAAGAGACGTTACCTTTTGAAACGCAATAGAAATATATTGTGATGCATTTAAAGCTCTTAATATCTTCGCCCATTTGCATCGTTGGCGTATATACACATTTAAATATTCGAAATATTTTTACTTGAATTTACGATTGCACGATGCAAATGAGTCGATAGATACAACGAAATATTTCAAAACTTTTGTATCGATATCTCTATGTGTTTTTTGTCATTTTGATTTCAACACCATTCTCGGCATTTCAAAATGTTTCAGACACTTAAGAATAGAAGAACAATTTCCGAGCTTGTGTTTTTATTCAAAACGTTAAATTTAATGGTACGCTTTGATATTTCAACCGACATTGTCTTTCTGAGGCTCTGTTTTCAGGAAAAGAGATTTTAAGTGGTCTATTGTCTGGCTATTACTCGTTACTTCTACTTGCTGTAATCATAGTACACGTATTGGTACATAGTACAGTAATGCACTGGTATTAGATAATATGTTTTAATTGGTAGAGACTAAAACAAGCATAAAAGGGTGCACGACAAGCAAATAATACCGTACCACTGTCGATATTTATAAAAATCAAAAAAAGTAAAAATATCGAATATCAGTCGGACATGTCAATCAAATTGCACTAAATTGCATGCATACCCAACCCAGCACAATTTAAGCTTGCTCTTTTTGAAAGTCGCGGGCAAAAAATTTTTAATCTAGATTCTCGATTGACTTTTTCATAGAAATTATTCGTATAAAAGTCTGCTCTATGGAATAATTACAAAAACATGAAAATGGCCAATACAAGCTTCGTTTAAACAATACCGTATTTAAATGCTTCGATCCTATCGTGGAGCCTCTTCAATAAAAATGGTAATTTAGAATGGAAAAGATTCAACATATTATCTGCGACATCTGCATCTTTCAAAACACTTTTGAGTGATCATAAAAAGTATGTAAATTTTGAGAATTAAAAGCAGTCGACGCGACAGATCAAAGTGATACTTTCTGTTGTTTCACGTGTGAAAGAAAGCCACAAAAATTGCTTTTCTTTTGAAGAGTGGTTTACTGATAATACTGTTGTGAATCTGTATATCACACCAGCGCAAATAGAAACAACAAGCCAATGAACAGACGCGATAGCGAATTACACGTGCACCTGGTGAATTTTGAAGGTCAATTTTCCACGCAACAGACCGCCGTAAAAAATATTGTTAATCCACGATTTTTTTATTTATTGTTTCACGAACAACGGCTCTCAATAATACCATGGCTTTCTGTCAATCTTCGCGCACGTTAATACAAACAAAAGTAACGAACAACGGACAGACGTGTTAATCAATCATACGCGTACTCTCGACGAATTTCAATGTCAGCGTTTTCAAAAACGAAGCCCAGTATACAAAAAAGTTATCCTTTCGATTCGCTTCACCCTGAAAAATCCTACCATATTTTTCGAAACATTCTCCCCATTTACGTATACAAGAATTTAATTGTTCCGTTTCTTTTTCCATCGCAGAAAATTACAAGGGTTAATATCAACGTTTGCCAATTACATCCTCGAGTTGCCCAATTAAATTCCAATAACAATGAATTTCCCAGCGCGAGTTTTTAATATAGAAAACTGTCATTCGACGGGACACCATGGATCCCTCGTGACGCTGAAATAATCAGAGTTTCGTAAATTTTCACCTCTCGGATAGCCCGGACGTACGCATTCGGACATTAATCACGAAACGATGCGTTCGAAATGAAAAACATTTCGACTCTCTTTGACACGTGCTCGTTCCAACGAGGCCGGTATATTTGTAATTCCGCGAACCGCCGCCCACACGTTTTCGTCCCGCGGATACATTAAACGCGTGTTATGCAAATTTCTCGACCCATTAGACGTCCGTTCCTCTGTCGTCGTTTCTCTGCCACCATTTTGAATCTCTCCGTTAGTTACGGGCCCGAATGCCGTTCGTCGAGAGCTCTCCCGATAACACGACCATTACGTGCCCCTAATATTTCGTCACGTTCCTCTGCTTCGTGCAGTTGCCGCAAATACCGAAAAGCTCGCGAAAATTCCTTTTTGGAACGCCATATTTCTAGATTTCTGCTACATAAGTTTCTTCGACTTACAAAGGGATCAGTAAGAAAGATAAATTCATCGTTTAAAATCTTGAATAACAGAAAATAATTGTTCGACATAATTAATCAACATTTCAGTCACTAGATCATAGGTATTAAAACAGTTTACAGAAATGGTCACAATATTTGGACTGTAAGAAATAATTGTATGATAACCTTTACAGAGTCAGTTTGTGAGTTTCAATTTTTCACCATTTTTATTTCTTCTCATATATATCAATTTTTGTCAATCGTTGCTACCAATTTATAATTTATATTATTTACCTACATTTATTTCTTCAAAGTCATAATTGTTACTTGATAATTTGAAATTAGATATCCAAACATCAATTAAATTAATATAAATTTCATTATTAAAACTTTATATTTTGTTTAAATCAAAAATAAATCATTTAATTGACCACTTCAAAATTTAATACGCGTCATAGATTTTCTTATATGATTATAGTTTAACCAATAACAAGCAAAGATTTAATCTTTCAAAGTACATAATACGTAATTACTGTGTAAATTTACGTACAAGAGAGATATCCAAATTCGATAACCCCAAAATCACAAACTGATAGGTTCAGATTGAACGCGAAAATGCTGTATTCGCCAGCTCAAACCTGAGAAGCGTCCGTGTGCATAGAAATAGATTACAAACGCCATGATTGGCATTTCGGTCAGCTTTCCAGGATTTCCGACCATTGTACGTCGCGTCGCGACGATTGCCAAGCTCGAATGGCGATATTATTTTCCGCGTCACGAGAAACAGCGATACCTTCGCGCGTTCAACGTCGGATTACGATTTTGCGTCGGGGGCGGTTATCGATTCGAACACGCTCGTACATCGACCAGGAATTCGCCGTTAATTCTCGCGGCGATGTTCCCATAAAAAACGAGACTCTTCTATCGTATACCTCTCTTCCTCTCTCTCTCTCTCTCTCTGGTATTCTACGTTTTTTTTTCGTTCGTCAGAACCTTCGAGAATAAAATCGTTCGGCGTATTTGCAAACGGAGCGGAAAGAAATGATCATCGTCCAGCCGTTTCAACTTCTCCACCCACCCCCTGCCATTCTCGACCTCTGAAGCACGACAAACCGCCGGCAGCCAGCCGCAGGATCGTTCCCTTGAAACAATTGAACCTCTCTTAATTTATCACCAAGCCAGAATGCAACGAATTCCACGGGAAATAAATTATTGTAGGTGGCCGGGAATTCGGGAAGGCAAGTAATTCGCGAACGAATTTGTTCCTGCTCCGCCCCCGCTGGAAGAGAGGCTAGATGCACGAAGAAAGTAACGTGACACGCGTTGAGCCGATGATTTATCTCGTTGCGTACCGTTAAATGTTGTTCGAGACAACCAACGATACCGGAACTAAACGAGTCTGGGAAACATCGAGTCAAATCGGGTCGAGGTCGGAATTTATTTATTTGTTCATTTATTCGAGGGAAAAATACGAAAAGAAGTTAATAATGTAAGGGAAGACAAAATAAAAATTAGACGAAACAAAATTTCATCGTTTATAAAAGTTAGTAAAATAATTATTGTACAATGCACTGTAAGGGTACTTTCAAGCTTTTTGAGGATCGTTCGTTCTATTTATACGATTGTGAGATCGATGTATTGTGTGGTGGTTTACACAATAAAATAAAGTATGATTTCGAATAATATTACAAGCTATGTCAAGGTTTCTATGAAAGAGAAATAGACATGTAGAATACTTATCGAATATTTTTCATCGTATAGTCTTCAACGTTTCCAAACAATTATTTTCGTTACAGTACCGAACGCGTTCTGGCCCACAGTGAGGCGGTGAGATTACGGCGAGATGATCTAGCGGATAAACGATACGATATCGGGGATCCTGGGATCATGGACGCGAATCCAGTCGAGATAACGTTACGTCCGTCTCGGGATCCCCATTGCGCGATCAGCAGATTATCCTGCAGGCAACGAAATTTTAACCCTAGCGTTACGTAGGTCCTTGGCACTACGAGTTGTTCATGTTGGTTCGTATCATAGCAGTGGGGGAAAACTAGTCTGAACGACTGGAGTGCTTTTTCTGGTGAACTTTTTGGCTCAGTTAACACTTTGACCGTCGCGTGACACAAATCTAGGTGACGAGTAAGCTTCCACAGAGTCCCCGTCGTCCGTTAGGGAATGATTTTATTTGTACCGTGTGGTCTGACTGATTGTGACACTCGTCTTTATAATTTTTATAATTTCCTTTTCATATCCTGAAATTATCAGTTATTTAGTAATACTTGTGTTTATAATTCTTCTGTATCATTTTCATTTTAAATTTTGTTTCCCTGAATATGGTACAAAATCAGGTCAGAACGTCGAATGTGATATTAGGTCGTCCTATAAGTTCATGCTGCGTTTTGTAGTAAACAGGTAAACATCGTTTTATTAAACTTTCTATATTATGGTTTGGTAGGTAGTCCATAAAGTAAAGTCTAAAACGTAAGTAACATTTCCTGCAT
Organism: Colletes latitarsis; assembly: GCF_051014445.1. Taxonomy (NCBI): domain Eukaryota; kingdom Metazoa; phylum Arthropoda; class Insecta; order Hymenoptera; family Colletidae; genus Colletes; species Colletes latitarsis. The sequence continues at coordinate 11,771,680 of NC_135139.1, read as the reverse complement.
CAAACGTCAAATAAAAACTAGAAATTTAAAATGAGTGTTCATTCAAGTCGATCGCGTGATTAGTTTCGGAGATATAAGGGTTCAAAGAGTTTGTTTACTTTACATTGAGCACATGCTCGTAATAAATAGTGCACTCTTGGAAATATTACGTCACTCAGTCATGATGTCGGAGTAGGTCAGCAGGACGCGTAAGACGGAGGAAAAGAGAGTCGAATTAGAAAAATTACGTCTTTATATAAACAACAATATCCCCAAAACGAAACGTTGCATCGACGCAAACCGAGATTCACTTTAAAGGAGAAGCTTTAACGTTTCTAATGATGGTACAGTTATGCAGAAAGCATGAGTAGTATCGAAACTGTACGTGTGTAAAATTTGTGTAACTTTCAATACACGTTGCAGTTTATTAAACGATAATTCAATTTGGAACAATTTTATTAAATGTTTCTTTATATGTTGAACTAATTACTGAAACTAATTACTAGCTCGTAAATAGTATGTGTTAACACGAACAACCTAATATATGTAACTTAATGTCAACGATCTATCCTTCCTTTGTTTTTGTTTTAATAAAACCAAGCGAAATTACTATCAATGTAAAATAATTACGCACAGTTTTGAAAATGTAGGAACCACTGAGAGATGCGAGGAGCGCGCTAAAAAACGGACGAACACTTTTGCACAAACGCGCTTTCGGTTTTTGTCAAGCGTGCTTCAGCTTTGCTTATTTGGAGTCACACTTTTTGTTAAAGATCTACAGTCTTCTTCCTACTAGAGGGGTGCATGCATAAAAGGAGTCTAAGCCTAAACTCGACTGACTCTTTTATAAGAACTCGGACAATGCAGCCGGCATTTTTTCCACTTGTAGCGAGCCGACGAGAGGAGAACTGGTTCAAGGAGGAAAGTCGGAACGAACAGAACTGTGTCATGAAAAAGTTGTCGCTCGTTTCTCATTCTTGAAACGGCGATTGTTGAACGTAACTTTCTTTTATTTCTCTAGCACGATTAACGTATTAACAGCCAGCCGTTAATCATTTTTATAGAAATTAGGTCGAACGAACTTTAATCCTCTTCCACTCGTGAATGAGATATCTTTCGAACTATCCTCGTTTATTTGCCACTTAGAACGAGATATACATTCCTGACGAATGAATGTTCCAACAATCGATCTACAGAAATAACTAATAATATAATACATGCTTTAATACCATCTCACTTCGTGATAATAATTATATAAGCGACGAGATTTATCGAGTATCTCATCAGGTAGAAGCATTTTTCTGCTCTGCGTATACACGCGAGTCGTCGTTCTCAACGATGAAAATAGTGAAAAACGAATATGGATGCGGACTCGCAGATAAGCATCTCGGCAATTGCATAAGGATAGGAGTTATAAGCTATGCATGAACTAAATTTCAGTAAAATTGTAGACCAGAGATACACAACGTACCCGCCCGCGGCTTGATTTGAATAAAACGGAGAACTCTGCTAACTTTGCCACGACTAAGGCCAGGTCACCAGATACTCACCAACATTAGAACAATATCCCACACGGTAGCAAAACTGTGTATATTACGAACAAAGCGATGATTACTTTAGGAACAGATCTCTGACGATAGAAGCAGTATCCCGCGAATGCTTTAAAAGAAAAAGTACTCGAATATTTACGTTCCTGTTTCAGACAAATATTAACTTAACTGGCAGACTTTCTGTATAAGGAATTATTTTACAAGACTATTTCTTGAAATTAATTTATATTTAAACGAAGCCTTTTTCATTTTTCAACGTTACTTTTAGAATTCATATTATATTAATTGAAATTTAAAACCGATTTTAAATCACCAAACCAACAGTGCTTTTATATAATATTCCCTCCACATACACATCGTTCAAAATTGCGTTATTGACACTTATCAAAGGTAAACGTACCACATATTTACAAAATATGTAATATATTCCAACTAGAATATGCAAAATAATTTAAGTCCTCCTACTCTATTCGTTTCCTGTAAAAATATGCATTCGTAGTCAGGTTATTGGCCTCTATGTTCTTCAAGGATCGCGTTTCTAACCGAAGTTCCCTGCGCGTAAATTTAAAATTCTCGCAAAACTGTTGGGTCTTTTTTAAGTTTCGTCGCAGAAGAGACTTCCAGGACTAGCTTCCCCCGCGCGCGTAATAAACTTCAATATTTCATTTATCATTGTTCGGGGCCTGCGAGTTTCTATCGGAAGCGTTTCTCGTCGCTCGAATCAAAAGCGAGTCGGAAGCAGATGGCGTACAATTGCGCAGCGCGTATAATGCATAAAGTTTAACGATAGTGCGAGATTTTCATTCTCGCGACATCTCTTACACAGCAAGGCGCAATATTACACATTATCAAAGTTACGGGCAACTTTGAGCGCGCGTGCGCACCCCGCTCGCTTTATTGAAAGGATAAAGTCCTTATATCGTAGCGATACGTCGTGATTGCCTGACGTCATTTCATTTTTCCAATAAACCTTTTACGACGGAAAGTCGACTCTCCTTCTTTCTCTCTCGTCTCTTGTGCATTGCTGGGTTTGCTGCAGGGCATTATGAACGAGAGAACAAATAGGAATAAAGGAACCAAGTGCGATGGAAACAGAGCAGGAGAATGACGGACGAGTTCGGTGAACGTATCAAAGGGCAAAGATCGAGAAATGAGAAGCGGATCGGTTGTAATATCGTAGATCTTATCACTTAACGAGCTAGAATTAAAGGGCCCCTCGATTCAATGATTCTTCCTAGTCACTTTTGCCCTTTACCCTTTTGAAAGACGTCTACCAGATGTCCCGACGAAATGAAATTAAACTTTTGCATATTAACTGCTTGTAAACTCGACTGTTTTTGTATTTTAACTTTTAACTTTCACTCAAAGATGGACGTTCTTTTCGAATGATGTTTATTCGACCAGACAGGTAAATTCTTATTTGATCGTTGTGAAATAATTTTGATTTTGAGATGTATTAGGATGGACCAGTATTATTAAGAATTTTAGAATCTTAAATTATAGTATTAAATCGTAACGATTTGAAAAATAAATACAATGTCATGTACGTCGATTTGGTCTTCTCTGTGATCAAGTTTGATGTCACAGTCATTGTTAAATTACTTGTGATTTAAATATTCCTTTGAAGAAAAGATAGAATATGATTCAAAGTATGCACACATCTTGTACATTATAGAGAAAAAAATTTTGTCTTCGATAGTAGTGTACAAGCACCAACTTTCTACTTGTTTACAATTCATTGAAAGATAAAAAGAAACGATGGATGAAGATGAAAATAAATGCAAGACAGTGAGATAATTTATGCAATATTTTCTGCAACAACCGAACAGTAAGATGTACGATATTTGGTGATTTATAATATTCAATAAAATATTCAAACGTATCGAATTGAATCATTCACTGTACCAACACACTTTCCATCCCTTTAATTATATTTGAGAACACTGGAAGGATTTAAATTTTATTTTTTGGATCTATTGCAAGAAAGGGGGTAGTGTACGCGTTAGAAATAGGAAATCTCCCATCGAAATCCACAATGACGGGTAAATTTTGAGTCCTTGCAGCTGTAGTCAAACGTGATCAGCGCCGTGTACGATATCGCAACAGAGGCCCGCGTATATCGAGTAAATTCCTACGTATTTAACCGTGCAGCTAGATGCACAGCGATTCAACATCCGCGGGAAGTAATCGATGGCCCTACACGGTGCGTGACGATTCAATTACGAACCGACGACGCAGACTTGCCGGAATTAACTGTGGATAAAGCCGAATCGAATTGTCACGATCGACCGTCACGAACAGGTAGCCCGGGTACTTGGTCGCCCCGTCGCTCCACCGACAGTCCGACAGCCGTATAAATATCTCACGTGCAAATCCGGCCAGCCGTAAATCTTTAAGTAGTCGACGAGAGAAAATGGCCGAGCCATCGAAGAAAGGCAGATTCAACGTTGCCCCGCGCCATCCGGGATTTATCGAATATAACTCACAATATCGGGAACAGAACGCGTTTATTTCGCAGTTTGCGGGCTCTCTGCGCGCGCGGCAAGTACACTCGACGATTTATTCCGCGAGGATCCCGATCGTTTTTGAAATTATACGACGACCGCGCGTACCGCGACGAAACCAGGACGAGGATACGGGGGAATAAATTTTCATTTTCGGGGTAGGTCGCTCGCGTTACGCTCTAACGCTCTGCGAAACGTTGTACCAGTATTTCTCACAGCGCAAATTATTTCTTAATTTCTCTAGTAATGTATGTATAGCAAACGATTTGAAAAAATAGTAGTGAAGTAAGAAAGAAATAGATAATTGGGAAGAATGAAATACTAATAGTCGCCAAAAGCTATTCACACGTGTATTTCTTTCTTTTCAATGGCGAGAGACTGTTACAAGTCAAAATGATTTCTTTAATCGGAAAAGGAATCTTCTGGATATTGCAAGTTGTGGAGATTTGAAATTAAAGTTAACAAAATTAGTACTTCGAGTAAACGTGCTTTATAGCGAACGTGAAGCTTGAGGATACCATAACTTCGCTTCACGTTTCATAGCATGTAAAGATAAAAACGATTTTACCTGTGTTTTTGCCATTATTTGAAACGATTGTTTGCATTATACTTCTACATATGATTTTTTGCGAGAAAGTAAATCGAAAATATGGAATTGAGGTTGTTATTAACGAGATTAAAGTACGAGATTAAATTTTAAAGGTTATCGCAGTTATAATTTAAAAATTATTAATTTTTTACGTTTCTTGAAAGATTCAAGTTTCGTATGTGTACTAAAATTGTATTTAAATTGGATAGAAATTTATGAAGTTATAGAAGTTTTCGAGGAGTATCCCATAAGTAGAACTTTAAACACGCTCTTCTCAAAACCATGCTTCACAAACTAAATATTTCCAACAGTGTGCAAAATGTTATAATAGTCATAGTACAACAGAAAAGTGTACAATAACTAGGAAAAAAATCTTTTCATATGATGCTTCGTTTTCGAAATAACTAAATTTCAAAAATTGTCAGATTCAAGTAGAAACAATCAATAATCAGACGCACGAGTCAGGTGACTCGCCTGACCAATATTGACTGTTACTACTTATACGTATATTTGAGTATCTACTTTATCACACACGTTCCCAATGAATTATCAAACACAATTTTCTCGAAAACAATGTTTTTTTCGAATTAAGGGAATTCAAGAAATTAGGAACATTAGAAACGTTTTCTTATCAGAACATTGAATTCTTCGATAAATACTTCTTCATGAAAATATATGCATGTCTTCTTAACATATGTATAAATCAATGCGTATAATTTGAAAGGATGTAGTGTTTCAGAAGAAAAATCATGCAGGAGCGTCTCCTTTAAATCTTCTAAACCTGAAGATGTCTTTAAGTAGTTCGTTCAGTTTGGAACTTTAAAAATTGGATAATACTTTAAATTAATTCGTTCGAAAGACTATAAGATGTACGAATTTTAAAAGTGATACATATATTTATTTCTGTTTTGCCAAGCTATAGGAATTTTGAAGCATACATAATGTATTTGTTTCCATTTAAATTAAAAACTTAAAAATCATGAAAATTTCCATTGTACATAATTGTGCACAATTTACTATCGTACGAAATAAAGAACATAGGAACATTGCAAAATTGAAAAAATGACAGAATAATTCAAAATCCTCTAACACTGTTAGCTTTTCTCACCACGATTTTTTCAACACAATATTTTCGAGATCTTTAAAAAATTGTGAAATGAAAGGAATCGATTTCTTTTCATCGCCGAACTAAACCGACCTTTTGTGGAAGATTTTACGATTCGCGCGACTAGAAAATCGATTTCTTTTTCATTGCATTCTTTTATTTTTTATAGCCTCGAGAATGCCGCTAAAAGCACGCGACAAAATTTGAAAAATTGAAGAAGTTACCAGTTTTAAAAAAACGACGTTTTACAGTAAAGTCACGATCGTGTCCCGCGGCTAATCGTTACATAAGACGTTACATTTTACGTCTTTCCACAAAGAAAAAAAAATGCCATTCCTTCAAGCTGCAAAGACATAAAACGTTGCTCGAAAAATATAGCCGTTTTCAAATTACGAAGAAACGAACGTAGAAAATTCCAAAACTTCAATTTTTTGGCTACGACGATCGCGGGGGAAACAAAATTAGAGAAACACGTAACTTTACAGATTCGTTCGTGTATATCGTTGTTTGATGAAAGTTCGCGGGTAAACGTGAATTCGTAATCCTCGATATTACTCACTAGCGAAGTCTGGCAGGTGCGCCGGGTAACCTGCAGTTATTCGCCGTGGAATTGTTTGAAGTGCACGGCTGTTTTCGGTACGGGGATTTCGATGTCGAAATAAAGACTTTATCGTGCTGGGGGATTCCTTTCCGAATTCTGCATCGACGATTCGTTGAATCGCGTATTCGTGCGTCGCGGCGGATGCCGCAGTTTGCATCGTGCCTTGAATGTCTCCGATTCAGCGGACAGAGAGAATGAAAAAGAGAAAAGAAACGTTCCCTTTACGTGCATCTTTCGCCGGGACCTGTTTCGATCGGCATCGAGCGTATCTGCTATACCATAATTTCCAATGCATTCCCTAACCTACTTATTAAATGCCTGGGATGCACGTGCGGGGCCGGCCATCCCCGTGCCCGTAACTTTTTCCCGCCTGACTTTTATTTCCTTCGGAAACTGAAATTCCGCGTGTACTTTTAAATTAGAATGACTATCGTTCGCGAACGGCTTTCCCGTGCCAACGGGAAACAGCCCTCCGACGATCGACGCAACAAAAAACAATAAAGGGCCGTGTCTGTATTAATTAAAAATGTTACGTGGCTGGGAAATAACTGGAGAACCCGTTTTCAGATTATTACCAAGAACGAACCAGTTAACGCGTATGAAAGAAGTACTGCTAATTTAAATTCAGAGTTTATTTACATAATTTTATATACAGAGCGTTCCACATTTTTCCGTACACGCTTCAGCAGTGTGTTCCACAAGTAAAAATAAGACTAAAGTGTTATATAACAAAAGATTCATAAATGATTTGTTAAGAAATTATGACAAAAATATAAAATGTCCTTTTATTTACTAAAATTTTGTTTGTAGAGAGCAACTGCTAGTTGAGGCACAAAAAATAGCTTTTACGTAAAATTATGTGGATAATTTAAGCATTTCTTTATCAGAGTTCAGTTTCTATCATTTATCTTGGGTGCTGAAGTATTCTTTCTTTGATGATAAGCTTCCGTTGCCATAAAATTTTGAACTATTCTTCAAGTTTATGTTCACTAAATTGCAAAGAAACTCACGATATCGAATGCTTGCAAAAGATTGATTTTATTTGATTGTAAATTCTTTTTCTTATTTTAATATCCTGAATCTCAACCGAGTTTCAAACTTCTTAACAAAGCATTTATGGATTTTTTGTTATGTAACACTGTGGTCTTAGTTTTACTTGCAGAACACATTGCTGAAGTGTGAACGGAAACATGTGGAACACCCTGTATAAGTTTAATCTTTGAAATAATTTCTCCAACTCCGAGAAAATTTGGTAGTTTTCGCCGAATAAAGCAATCGATTCTCGTTTACTTTTTATAAATAATTTTTATTTCACATTTAAAGAATAACTTGAAAAATCAACGTGGAATATTGCGAAGCAGCGTTTGCGAGGGGCATAAAATAAACGCGAATGGAGGAGGATCGCCGTATAATAAACATAAACGTTGGCTTGCAATTAACGTGAACGCGCAATCCAGTTCCATACATGTAAATACTTTGCGGTATAACTGCATCTCGTTCGACGATTATTTATCTAAGTTAATGTTGACCATACTATAGGCGGAAATAAACAATCCGTTATGGGATTCGATTTACCAATATTTGGTAACGCACGAGCCAAACAATACAGTTAACGTGGACGGATATAACATTTGCATCTCAAAAGTAATATTTCATTTCTTCCAGTTCATCGTCGCTATTTACAATCGACCGATCGATCGATACGTTAGAAGATGGGGTTTCGAGATAGCTGAATTCATCGTCGAGCGCAATTTTCAACGGCTCTGGACGATGGGGGAATTTAAAAGTCGGCTTGCATAGATAGCTCGTTCATTTTTATGGACAAAAAAGAATGTTTGGTGAAGACCAGTTCCAGGTGAGAGTCAAGAATGTTTCGAAATTGATAACTTTAAATGCATAACTTTTTAAATGCAAATATATGACCTAACAAATACACAATGTTGTCAAAAAATGTCCTTGCGTAAGGAATACAATTTTTTCTTTACGAATTTTGTGTATAGAATATGATGGGAAGAATTTATTTGTAGAAGAAAAAAGAATGCATAGTTCAATTTGAAAAGCAAATGCAGGTATGTATTGTTTATTTCACCTATCAAATAAATGACGTTGTCAAGAAATGCTCCTACATACAATTTATTCCTTTACGAATACTGTAAATGCAATACGACAAAAAGAATTTATTTGTCTAAGAAAAGAGAATGCGTAGTCCAATTTAAAAAGCTAGTGCAGGTACATATTGAACATTTCACCTAAGAAATAAATGACGTCAAGAAATGGCCTTGCATAAGGAATAGTGAATATACAGCAAAGCTTAAAACTTTTGCTATTAAAATTTCCCCATTCAAAAATCAGGTTTAAAATTTACAATTGGAATATGAGTATCAGTATCAATTCTATTTTGTTCTATGCGTATTTCTATATTATACACTATACATATTCTGTATCTATAATCATTGTACTCTACCTCGACTGTAAAAATATTATATTTTCTCTTTTACACTAACAGGTACTTACACATGTAATAAATAAACACAACTTTATTCTTTACGAATTATATTAGAAAGGGAGCTAGTTTTAAGTATCATCGTGTATATAGAGATAGCCTTCACAAAGTCATACATATAGAATCACCTTTTACAAAGTTACTATGAATTCGAACTGTTTCTACTTACGCGTATACTCGAGTCGTACCTACTTCATCACACACGTCCCCAGTGAATTATCAAAGACGATTTTCTCGAAAACAATGTTTCGTAGAAAAGGAGAAATAGAAAGTATGCTATTTTTCCTTTCGAATGAAGGGAATTTAAAGAATCAGGGACATTAGAAATTTTTTTATCAAAACATTGCACTCTTCGATAAATACTTATTTCTTCGTGCCTTTACAAAGTCGTGTATATAGAATCACCCTTTAGAAAGTCACTATGAATTTGATTTATTTATTCGAATCAAGGAAAATGTTCGTTTTCGAACGCCGTCTTGTTAGAATGCTGCGCTCGAGACGCGAAGTAGCGACGTTTCCAGGGGGATGAAGAACTTTTGAGGTTTTGCGTAAAGGAATGAGAATTCCGTATCGTTTAGCGTCCAGCCGATAAAAGGTTCAAGACTTATCCTCGCACCTAACACACGGACGCGGAACGCGCACACGCGTCCAGCGAAATCCCCTTTCCACCAGACGCGCGTCGCTTTAATTAAATTCCCGTCGATCTCGCGCGTTTCTCGCGCGGCCAAGTCGGAATTCTCATTCTCCGTGCGCGTCGGGGGAAAAAAAGGGGAACGGAAAGAGCGACCGAAAGAGCCGAGGAGAAGAAAAATCCGCGACGGAAGAAAATCAACCGGAGCGCAGTATGACGTCCGAGATACCGACGAGAGAAGAGTTTCATCGTTCAGCGTTCCAGACGAGCGGGAAACCCTCATTTTTGTGTTCGTTTCTTCGATCCAACCCACTAATTTTAGCCCCCTCTTGCGTTTTACGAGACAACTACTTGCTGGATACTTCTCGGTGCAAATAGTGACCCATACGAAATTAACCTTGCACTCCAAAACGTTATTAATCCTACCGACTAGACGAGTTAGACTTTTTTCCAAATTCATCTAAAAGACTCAATCATTGTAAAAAGTATATATAGGGTGTTCGGCAACCCCCGGAAAAAATTTTATTGGGAGATTATAAAGGCCAAAATAAGACGAAAATCAAGAATACCAATTTGTTGATGGAGGCTTCGTTACGAAGTTATTAACGTTTAAAGTTCCGCCCGTACTGAATTTTTTTCTCGAAACTGCGTAGGATTTCGAGGATATAACTATTCACTAAAAATGATTGTAATTCACCCCTACAACCAATAATAATTTCTTCGGGACAATTTGAAACACACGAAATTTCAGGGGAATCATTCATTCATGATCAGACATTATATTTTCAGTAACGAATTTTTTTCTCGAAAGTGGGTAGGATTTCGGGGGTATGTGTATTCACCAAAAATGATTGTAATTGACCCCCGCAATCGAAAATAATTTTTCCAGAACGATTTGAAACTTTTCAATTTGGCCGAAAAATTTAGGCACCTACCCCCTGTCGATTTTTCTCAAAAATTCCTTTTTCATTTTTAGTAAGTTTGTTTGACGCCTTACAGAAAAGTTGTCTAATACTTTTCTGTAGGTACCCATGAGCTCTACTTCAGAAAAAAGTTTCATTGAAATATATTCACAATTGTTGGAATTATGGCTGTTTGAAAATTGGACCATTTTTATGGGGTTTTTCTCATTTTGTAGGGTCAAGGACCAACTTTTCGAATGTTTTTGCGATTTATACATATTCTCCATCAAAATACGCGTCGTTTGCTTTTTTAAACATTAAAATCGTCCAATCCGTTCAGAAGTTATGATGTTTTAAAGATTCGCATAAAAATTCAGGCAGACATTATGCGTATTGCCAGAAATTATATTTTCGTTGAGGAATTTTTTTCTCGAAACTGAGTAGGATTTCGAGGGTATATGTAATGACCAAAAATGATTTTAATCGACACTTGCAACCGAAAATAATTTTTTCAGAACGATTTGAAAAATTTTTTTTCGCCGAAAAATTTCAGCACCTACTCAAATTTTTTTCTCTACCTTTGTAAAGGTTTGGAATTTTCACCATCATGTACAACAGTATTTTTTTCAGGGTGCTTAATAATTGATAAGCTTATGATACAAGTGTTTTTCGTATACGTATGTCTGGAAGACGAACGTTCCTCTGATCCGCGATTCTGGTCCAGTAGTTCGCGTTCTAACCAAGAATCCAACAGCCGAGATTTAACTGGAAATTCGTTGCACCTGCTCTTACAACGAAATAACCCGTTTCCGTCTTTACGGGCAATACTTTCTTCAGGAACAATCACCGGACCGTCAACGAAGTGAATCAAGAGAGGAACGGCTTGTCGACGACGACGACGGTGCTCTCAAATATCGCAATATCCGGCCATATCTGATGGAAGTTTCTATTTTTCCAAAGTCGTGCTCCATCAAAGTTTCGCCGACCGTATATACGGCGAACGAGAGGAGTTTGTAGGTCAACGGTGTAATAGACCGAACAGAGATAGGGCGAAGAAGAATCGCGAAGAGGAAAGGAGAAGAATCGGTTCGGAGCGTGGCTGTAAATTAGAATCTCCGTGCCATAAAGCAGGAAAGAGCGCGGAGGGGAGGATGACGATGGCGCTCGGAGGGTTGATACAGAATGCTGGAAGCCAAACAGAAGGGTGGGGTTTGGCTTTCTAACGGTACAGATTGTTAGTGGACATTCAGAACTTCCCACTCGTGACTATTGCTTCCCCTTCGAAGTTTTCTCGATGTTTTCAAGCCAGTGTCGCAATGGGAACCACGTCGAACCGCTTCCTCCTCTTTCCGTGGACATATAACGCCCTTCCTCCATTTTACTCCGGGACGATCGCACGAACCAATACTTGTACGAGTCTCCCTGCTTTACAGAATTCTAGAAACCTCGCGATCTTATTAACAAAAAATTCGAATATTATTGCTCCGCGGTTTGTTTTTAAATACGAAGTTACATATTCCTAGTTTTTGTATTTTTTTAAGCATTATTATTAAATGTACAATTTTCTGAAATAGCAGTCATATAGAGCATTAGGGACTGTAACGTTTTGTATAACTTTTTTTCAATATCTCTTATAGTTTCAGAGATATTAAAAGACATATGAGAATGTGTTCCTAGAATAGTTTATAAGCCAAAATAAAAAATAGCTATGTGATTTGAAAATTTCAGATTCTTTAGAGTGTATCAACAGACTTTTTGACCATTGAATGATTCATAAAGATATCCAATTTATGCTTGGTGGTCCACATAATTGGATCCACTTCGGAAATTAGTCAATAACAAAAATTGAAGATACATGTACAAGAATTTATAAGTTTTCATACCCGATCAAACTTAACCCCACAGTCCAATAACTGAATGAGTATACCACACCATGTACCATTTAAATTTGAACATAAAAGGCAATTTGTTTAATAAAATATTATGCCTTCTAAGTTTGTAAATTATACTGAAAATTTCATAACCCATTTGCTCGTTAAAAAAATATTATAACTAAATCGTAAGGTATCAAGGAATCATTAAGTTTCCTTAATGTGTATACTTGTTAACCATCTTAAAGAAAGTATTAATTAATATAATTTTTAATGCACAAAGCCGTACGATTAAATACTATAAATTGTTAAAAATATAGTTCCCATCCAATACATATTTCCGACAATTAATATTCGTATCGATAGCCATTATCTGTTGTAGTCAGTTAAGAGTAATTTTAATTTCCCATAGGTCCTACGTAAAAATCTATCTTCGAATCTGTAGAACGAAATAAAATTAGACAGGATGCCGCGGAATCTGTGAGAAAGTGTGTAATGAAGCGGTTCGGTGGAAATCGGAGTCGTGGGAAATCGTCGTGCATCTCGAGCGGAAAGCACGCTCGGGTAAGAGTTAATTCCACTGTCAATAAAGCAGAATCATCCAATTACAGACGCTGCTCCGTAACATCGCCGGGCGGCATGGTCGATTTCTAAATCAGAAAGCAGAGATACACCGTCCCGGGAAGGGAGACGAGACGACAGTGGAAAAGACGAAGGTTCCCGGGGAAAAAGAGTCCGAGGAGCTAATGCCGAAATTAAAGCCAATGAACCGACTTTCGGGGTGGGGGGAGGGGGGGAGGGGAATGAAAACAGTCCGCGCGTCGCTTTGCTCAGAAAACTTTCGGTGATCTTTTAATTAAATTCAGATCAACTGCTGCTCTATCAACGCGAGCTAGGCACGACGAAGACAGAGAATTCTGAAAGGTTTAAGAGCCACCGATAGGAAGAACATCGCATCGTAGCGCGCAAAACGTCCGATTTTATTTTAAGTTGAAAATACGTATTCATGAATAAAGTATCGATCGTTCAAAAACCCTTTCAGCTAACGAGTTTCCGTTAACAAAGCTTGAATTTCCGTTTTTATAGGATTCTAGGTTCCCCGGAACCTTAACAAGATGTTTTCTACGGCTACTTAACGCGGAAAAGGAGTTTAATAAATGCTTCCTATAGAGGAATAAATGGCAATTTGTTGAAAACGAATACAAATGCTATTATAAAAAACAAAATTTCAGACCTATGTCGTGGTAGCATTAAATTGTTGACGATACAACCTTTGTTTAAACTTTTTTACTATATTTCTTACCGTATTCGAGATATTCGACGAGAAAGATAATTCTATATTTTCCTTAAGGGTTGACTTTAGCTCTTAAAAGTAGCGTGCTATGGATGGTTTACTCTATCTTTATACGAAGTTGTATCATTTTTTGAATGTCTGAATCCTCAAATTTCTCTTATTAGCGACCTCCAATTGTTGATTGCATAGAAGAAGGGAAGCTTACGTGCAATGATCGAGATCCTACTACAAAATACTCTTCAAACTCATCGACATCCTTATTTTTCTATCCGTTGGAAAACTACGTGGATAATTAACATTACACTTTAAATATTAACGGGGTAATTGCTGACGAAAATCAAGTGCTTCTCAAGCTATTAGGTAGACCGTTATGCAAAGCAAAAATTACAAATAAAACGTGCAACTGTAGACCGTGGATGCAGAGTTGTAGATCGGAACCATGCCAGAGCGTTTCAAGGGAACAAGTATCTATGCAATATTAATGCATCGGCCTCGGATTCGATAAAACGTGTCAGAGTATTCAGAAACGCGTTTCGAACGAAACCAGCCACCCAAAAGGATTTCACCCAAGGGCGAAAGATGCCTACGTAATAGCCGTGCACCGGAGTCAGATGTAATAAACTGTATCAACGGTGAAAAAAAAATAATCCCGGATGGGGTGCAAGCAAAGGTAATTAATTGCAACGAAAGCAGGAAATCGCTGGAACCAATTAAACGTTACTCTCGGCCAAACAGCCATCAGCGTGCACGCTCGAAAAGTCAAAGGCTGCTGTCGATCGATCCCAATTAACCTCCCATAAAAGATTCCTGGAAATCTTAAGGATTTCTAGCGGCCTCGAGTCGGACCGAACGAAGTTCGTTACCAAGTCATCTCATTATTGCGAATTTCATTGATCGTGGACACGGGCGAGCCTGCGAACGATTGCCTGCTTGTGAACGGAAAACGGAACCGACGAGGGGCCAGCCATAGTGGAAGATGCCCAGGCACGTTATGCAAATCTTACGAAAGGGTAGTAAAACGGGAATATAAGGCTGGCCCCTTATTCTTACGCCGGGTAACTCGCATAAATTCGACCCTGTCCTCTATCAACGAGTTCTCTGCCCTCTACCTCGCCTTCCTTCGTATGTATTTTACGCCAGCCATTGTCAGCAAGGTCGCCGTATAGTCTTCGAACCAACCCCTATTTTTCCCTCCTTGCTCTACCTTGCATCGAACGTATCACGCTGAAACTATAACACTTAGGTATCTTGTCTTTTAAGTTATTCGAACGTGGTAACCCTCGTGCAGCGAACACTGGGTCGCTTTTGACCCGTCAATCGAAACCATTTCTTGGCAATATTTTAATCCTTATGTCAATAACCGAATTTCATATACAAACGCTTCTTGCATTTTAAAGTTTTCTTTTTGACGAGTAATATTAAACGTTGAAAATACAGCATCTTTTCAGTCAGAAACTTTGAATATAAATGGGTTAACTGGGATTGCTTGGTAGTGCTGAAATGTTACCAAACTGAAATTTAGTACCTGATATTTCTAACATTAGTTTATGAGGATTTCTTCCTTCTCAAGGATGTGAATACATTATTTAAAACAGTAGTAGAAAATGTTTGACCTGTTATTTTGTTCGTATTTATTAGATAAGTCCAAAGTACTACATTCTATTTCATATAAAAGTTTACCCAATTTTTACCCTTTTAATTCAATGTTTTATTTTTAAAAATTTTAAATGTAATATAAAAGAGGATGGATTTATTGCTGTCGAAGTATTGAATCGTTTATAAGAAATTCAGTGAATTTCTTTGCTATGTAGAATCTGTATAAAATTTTATACGTTTTCGTTTGAACGTGTGTACCCCGAAAGACGAATCGCCTTATCTGTCAAACGCGTAATAACTCCAATCTTCCAAGGAATCGGATGGTTGTAATAATAAATCAAGCGTCTACCCCAAAAGATAGGTTTTCGATTCCAATACGCGATGAAACTGTTATTCCGTCACGTAATAAAAATACCCAAACGGTAACTTTATTCTTTATCTTGAATATGAAATTTTAATATTCATTCATACCTTGCATAAACATAAACCGTTTGGAAGATGATTTCGTTGCTTAAACTTTCTGTAAAAATTTCGAAAGTACGAATTACTGTTAAAAATCTGTGAAGTTGGACCGGCGGAGACTGTTTCGCGAACCAAGTATCGAACTGCTATTGAAAACTAACAACACGCAATACGATTACGAGGAAGAAAACGTGACTGACAGTTTCTCTCGAGAATTTCTGGTTTTTCAACCCTCTTCTAGCATTCCCTCCGCCAAAGTTTCTTCGACGATGCTGCTGCGACGTCCTTTCTCAGGGTCCGAGGCGATGCGGAGTTTGATAACATTTCAGCACTACCAAACAACCCCAGTTAACCCATTTATGTTCAAAGTTTCTGACTGAAAGGATGCTGTATGAAATGTCTATAACAAATTCGAACAAATCTCATGATTACGTACTCGCAATAAATTGATCGTTCGGGATCGTAAACAACACTGATCCGACAGATTCCTAACGTGTATGTATTTTTAAAATCTTTAGGTGCCTGTTATGTACCTCAAAACTAACAAAGAGAAAATATTAAAACATCGAATTATTTCTTCTGGACGATTGCATTTTTTTCAATAGTTAAATTTCCTTCTTTCATTGGTTCACATTAATACAATCGTATTGTTTATTGTATTAATTCGTCATATATAAAAATTAGACATTTTAGTCTATAAATTCGAGACCCCCTTTGGGGTTTGATTAAGCTCGGAATTTATAATCCCTGTGTGTTATAAACACTCTGAAAGAACAATATAAATACTAAAATTATATAAAATTGTACTCTCACAGTAGTTATTAACGGAAAAGATCATGTTTACGAACTTTATTAAATCTGAAGAAAGTCTTGGATTTATAGAGCGAAACGTTGGTTCTTATTGCGTAACACAGTAAATAATTGCCACCTGCCACATAAGAGTTATTTATACTTTTTAAATAAAAATTGTAATTCAAAATTACTACGAACCACATTATCTATCGTTGCAATAAATGTTCTACCATTGTACTACTGAATTATTAAATATCTTTATAAGATATTATATAATTTTTATAAGATATTATATTAGATAGAATATAATCTGAATTTATATTCGTAAAGTATTAAAACAATCAGTAAATTATTTTAATTACCTTCCAGTTTGTATCTCATATAATTTTTCTCAGAAGCCTAATATAATTTAGATTACAGAGGGTGAAACACTACGGTGAATAAAAATTTCAGCAAGATTCGAAACGTTACTGCAAAAAGAAATGATTAGCTTTTGTTACCAATACGAAGCACCCTCTGGTTTCGTCTGTCGTTACGCTAATTTGCTACAGTTGCTATTCTCAATCCACAAGCACGCGTCTCTCGTTTATTAAACGCAAAACATTTTGGGGAGCAAACAGTCGGTTGTTTCTGCGTCGACGCCGGAACACGCCACGAAACAAAGCAGAGACCGTGACACGGTCAACGGACCGTATAAAAGTTGCGAAGTTCGACTTCAACAACAGCGATATTCGCGTTTTATTGCGTAGCCAAGAGATTTCAAAATTGTACCAAAACTATAGGAACGTTAAAGCACATTCCAAATGTTTAAGAAAATGCCTATAAATACTGAAAATTGTCTTCCGAGTTCACTTGAATAAAACATTGTTTCATTTTTGTAAACATACGGTTTTAAATTTCAATGAATATAGGAACAATTAATTTCCTTTGTTGATACTAATAAGAAACACTACGTAAGTGTCCACATCTGAATTTAAGCATCATTTGTTCTTTTTTATATCTGCTAATATCTGATTTAAAGAGGCGAAACTCACCCTCAAAGATTTAACAAGATATACTTCTAGATAAATGACGTTGTAAAAATACTGTGTAAATACCGAGGACATTTATTAATTATTCTACGCGGTTTCTACAAGCTTTACGCTAATTTTCCCTTGTTAATTATTCCATAGAATGATTACTAAATCCTGCTATTCAGTAATAGTAATGAGATTTGAAAAGATTTAAGCGACCAGCATTCAATAGGTTGAAATGTTTTTTTTCTCAATTTCCTTCTTGCTGTTTTATTTAATTTCTCATTCCTTTTTCAAATCAAGCCCGTCCATCGACACGCTTCGATTGTTTCCGCGAACAAACGATTAATTTCGATGATAACGGTCGAAAGAGATCGATCTAAAAGTACGCGACATTCAGTTATCGCATTACACAAATATTCAACTAAATCCATTAATGCTCGCGCTAATTAATTCATACTTCGGCGTCCGTTTAAGCTTTTAATAATTTATCCGATGCTGATTCACGACGATAATGCGAGGTTCGTAACGTATGCAGCGGAACGGCCCTTCGTAATTTTCATCGGGATTTTCCTCGCGCAAACATTTAAGTAACCTAATTGATGAAACTGATGCCGGTGGGGGTGGCATTGAAATAATGCGAACTTTTAATTGGTGATACCCGATAAAAAGTGATACGCGAATTTGCAACAATGTTTACTTTTAATGTTTCATATTTACTCTGGAACAACGCAAAGGCAATTAAATCTACGCGAGTTCCTAACTTTAAATGGGTCGAAGAATCTATTAAAAATTGTATTTTCTTTACGCGCGACGTTTTGAAAATGCGTTCCTAAAATTTACCAAGTGAATTTGATGAAACGTTACAGTTATAACGATTTAAAGTAATTTCTTTTGTAGTAGACGTTTCGAAAACTTGGAAAAACTTGCATGTATGCAGACAATGCCTTATGCATAAAAGTGTATAGAAATTGAAAGATACTGCTTAAGAAAGTTAGCATTAAAATATTTCCAAAATTAATATCTTGCAGTAAGAGCATCGTTTCTTAGGGAACATGAAAATCTGAGGATATTGCTGTATCAAAATATACGGGGGTTCCATTAAAGTCGAGGAAGACAAGCGCATGCGTGCATGTAAATACATAATGCTAACGCAGATAAGTGGAACATCGAATATCGCTAAATTTTACTGTAATATCTTTCTTGTAGCGCTAATCAATATAAACGAGGATATATTGTATAATAAAACATATAATTCAAGCAGCTCGTGCTTATGTTAATCGGACAACATAAACATCCTATGTATATGAGAGCGCAAGTTTCTTGCGTGTAAGGTATTTTGTACTTCAAAAGTTTTAGAAATAATTCGGTTAAGTTTTAGAAACAATACTTTCTGCATCTATGTAAAAATCTTTGAAAAGGGGAAGTATTTAAGTTTCATTGAAAAGTCAATGTACGGTCAGTGAAAAATATATTAGAAACCTTGAAATAGAATTTTTAGTAATAATATTGATATCAATGAGAATTACACTCACATTGTTTTAGACATAAGGAATTATAATTTCACTAAAAAATATCAATCGACAATTTTGGTATATCTTACAAGTGAATCCAACTCTAACGCGAAACCATAAAAATTTCAAATCACTAATTTAAATGCGGCACGTGTTCCTGTTGTCTAATCTCTCTGAAACTTTGCACAGACCTTTTTTCCACCAAATGACACAATCTGAGGGAGTGCGTCAAAAATTAACCGAGAGTCGAAAAATAAAGACGAACGCGTACCGAATAACAACGCAGAACTGAAGAAAACGTCTGAGCCCCGAACGTCGATCGATTTCCCTGATTTTACCATGGCTGGCATTAAAAGGACTTTCGACTGCAAACGCCTAATCGGCTCTCTCCATTCGGCGCTGTTTTCCTCGAGAACGTTAGCCTCTCGGAATAAATTGCCGTGGGAAGGAAAAAAAGAAATTTGCAAAGCTTCTTACGTGCCGGTTTTCTCATTATCGTGCTCATCCGGCGCTGCTGATTACTCTGGCATCCAGAGGGAACCGTCCCGAGTGACTTTTCGACGCGGGGGTCGCCGTCAGAGGCTGCAGACTCGAAATCACTGTAAATTTCTAGCCGCTTTGATGAAGGGACGCTACTTTCGACAAGGGCGCACGCGACCGTGCCAATGTGTCCGGACGTCGATGCAATTAGGAAACAACTGCGTTGGCGGACGACCGCCGCTCCGCTCCGCTAGATAATTGGTTTCCTCTTACCTCGTTGTCTCGATTGCCGCTCAAGCGTCGTCCGCGGACTGCTAATTGGCACCGTGTGTATTCCGTTCCCTATCTTTCCCTATTTCTACCTGACGCCTCCGCCTTCTTTTGTACGACGATCGTTGCACCATGCGCGGTTGATTAACCAGACACGAACCGACAGGAGATGGGGCAAGTACACTGTTCGCGTGATCGATTAACTTACTAACGGCCAACGATCGACGCGGACACTTGATTACAAAAGCATCCCATCCCCGCGTCGAGGGACAAAACGATAGCACGTTTAGAAATTAATCTGGTTTTTGTTCATCGTCGGTTCGATTCTTTTCATAGATTTTCAGAACGCCTTTGTAATATAGTTCTATAAGAACAGTATGATTTTCTACAAAATATTCCTTCATTTTGTAAATATCTGGTACTTGTATGAGGAAATCTTTCACCAACCATCGTTACTGGAGTAGAATAAACATACTCGCGTGTTCAACGCTTGGTAAACGGAAATAATAATATGCTGATAGAGGCAATGACGAAATTTTTATAAGAACAGCAAGTATTCCCCAATTTTACTTCATCATACATGGAAGTAATTTCGATCTCATCTTATTAAGAGTAAGTATTGATACTGAAATAGAATATTGATATGACAACATTAAATAATTCTATGGTGTATTGAAGTGTTGTTAGAAAAAGTTTTGTCTTCGCAGGAGAAAACAAAAATAGATGTATATTATTACTTAAAGTTAAGTATTAAATATAGCAAAAATAACTATAGTGGAGGCAATAAAAAATTAACCAGACTTTTTTTTAAGTGAATCAGTGTTGGGAATCTACTAGTTAATCATTATTTAAGATCTCTTTAGCAGAGTTTGTAATCTAATCAATTCACTTGCTGACTTAAACTTTTTTAATTTATCCCCAGATAGTTTTAAGACTGAGGCAATTAGGTTGCTAGAAACTGCAAATCTTTAGTTATAAATACTGCAGTAACTTCGTTTTCTCCTTTTGTATACGTATGAATATAAAACAATATATACTCTTACATATGTTTGTATGTAATTATGCTCCTTTCTCTTTCATCACTGCTTCATAAAGGTTGTTTACCCGTTAAATAAACATGTCACGCATGAAGTAAATTTTTAAACTTACACGAACAATGGTTTTCTTTCCAACATCGAATTTGTATAAGAAATTGCTAAAATTTTGTGTTTTTAAATTTGTATAAAATCATAACGCAGATCCGCGACTATGTTTGAACGAGCTCGCGCGCGATACGTTTTATTGTCGTGACAAACGATCTCTATAGCTTTTCTTTCGCTTATTGCCAACCCGTACACGCTTATAAAAATAGAACCGTCCAGCCACGAACGAAACCGTCCGCGTACAAATGCTACGTGTCCATAAAAACCAATTGCCCACGATGGTAACATAATATAAAACAACGCGTTTTTCATCGAGATCTCGTTGTCGCGTCGAACGGCAAATCGTCGAAAATATTGAACGGTTATGTAGGTATTTTGCGCGATTGCAAATAGAACGCTCTTGTCGTTATGAATATTCACCCCAAATATTTGTGCATCAATATTGCCGGTAGTATTTATTGGCCGGTCCAAGGGGTGAGTTTCACGAAAAGGTTGACGGTCGGTCGAGGTCGAATGCACGCCGGGCAGACGGTAAGAAATCTATAGAGACTTCGAGTAAGAGGAAAAGTAAGAAGTAGCCGGTGCAGGAGGCGCGTTCGCGGTTCAAGACGGTCCACGATAAAGGAATTTATGTCCACGCGAGATTTACGTTCCCTTATGCTTTTACAAGATACGCGTGGGGGAGGATACGCTTGCACCGTCGCCGCGAGCGCGTACGATATACTGTCTTACGATACGTATACGTACGCGCGTATTCGGCGGCGAAAGCTAGCGGAAAAGATAGTAGAAAAATACGAGAACGGGGGGCCAGAATTGCATGGGAAAAGGGAAGGAATAGGTAGGTAGACGGAAGATTCTAGGGGAAAAACGGGAACGGTGTGGAGAAGAGGTGAGCAGGCAAAAATATTTATAAGGGTGAACCCAGTTTCTAGTCCTCTCGAGTAATATGTATTGTACATGAAGCAAACCGTGCTCCCGGAGGCTTGCTATTTTTAATTTGGACCACTTCGACCTCTGACCTTATATAACTAACTAAAAAACTTTTTTATTTTTTTGTAAACCGTCCCTCAATATTCTTAAGAAGAGATACGAAAGTTCCTATTGTACATAGTGTCGTCAATTCTATTTTACAATATCCCACACTAGGCTAACGTTTACTGAAATTTACCTTCTAATTCTATTAGTGTCTATTAGTGTTGATCAATGGATATATTGAATATCATTTAGTATTGATCTATTATGTTAATCAATAGATTATATCAAACATAATTTGGATTATAGAGAATTAACTGGTATCGTGGGCTACTTTGACACCCTGAGAGATACATTTATTCTATTTATAATTAATATTCTGCGCTATTATTTTATCTACTCAACCCTATGAAACAAAGATAATTATACAAAGAAGTAATTTACTATCCTTAATAACTCCCCCAAAAATGAAATTTGGAACATACATGGAAGTACAAATTTTTAATATTTTGTCCTGATAGTTGACCTTTCGTCGCAAGACCCCTAGAAATAAAATCAAGCAAAAGTACTACTAATTACGTTCAAAAACACAAAACAAATTTCTACGCAATTCCGAGATGAAAGAAGAACGCTCGAGCGTTAAAGCGAATCACTATTATAATATATACAAAGAAGGTCGATAGTTGCTCGATACCGTGCGTACGTTTGCACAAATCTTCTTTATGCTTTTAACGGAGGTAGGACATTTGGATTCTTTCTCGAAGCCATCCTCCTTGTTTCGCCTGGCGCCTGCAGCCCTTCTTCGCCGTCTCTCTGTAGCCCTTTCGACGAGCTGTAGAAAACGCGCAAACCCTTAACCGAGTTTACTTCCATCCGGGACCACTTCCACGCGACCCTATCCCTCTCTCCACTTCACACACGCTATTCTCACTCGATTTTCCTTGAGCACCGTTGGCCCCGTGATGGCACTCCACGTCTTCCAACCGTCGACACGAATCGAATCGAATTTGTAGAACCGTACGCATAAGCGGTGTTTATTCTTGAAAGAGAGATCAAAGAAGAGGGCGAGATGCACGCCGACGTGCTACGATGTTTCGATTGTTACTAGCGATGGGTCTAACAAGAAAACGTTACGAGCGTTTGAAATATTCAAGTTACGATGGAACCTTCATTAACTGCCAAACCCCTCAAATTGTCCATGAAAATGAAACTCTGATTTCAGGCAATTGGAAACTACCCACACGTTGTCATAGAACTTTATTGGTCAAAGAAAACTATGTCTACGATATTAAAGAATATCCTAGAACGATTCAACTTTGGTATCACGAAAGAAAATTGAGACAAAATACAAGATTATTTAAACGTTTAAATGTGAAAGAATATTCGGGTAGAAGCCAAAAACTTTGAAATTAGTGACAGGTACAACTTAAATAACAAAATCCCTGACAAAAACATAGTTAAGAAATAAATTTAATCGTGAAATTTGTTTATCGCGACTATAAAATTTATATTTGAATTTCGCATCTTATAGAATATTTTCAAATTAAGCTGCACGCTTTACGCTAACGAAGAAATGAATTTATGTGCTTTGCACGTTTTTGTACTAAATATCATGCAAATGTGGATTATAATAAAAGGATTAATAGAACATAATTTACAGTTTGCAAATTTAACTCATATTACTCTCAGACGTAATTCCCACTTTATAGATATAACTCGTACTTACTGACAAAATGCAATTTACATTTTGAAAATATAACTCGTACTATTGACAATACGTAATTTCTACTTTAAAATAATTAATTTTTAAATAGTGTCTTGCAGACGATAAAATATAGAATATAATGGAAACAAATTTGGCCTAAACATAGCTGAAGAATTACGTAAAATGTATAAAATAAAATTTAATTAGAATCTTTTTTTTTTAATCTGAGTCTAGTCATAAAATATCAATAACTGTACGTCCAATTAATTTTTGAATTTTCGTGAGCCCCTTTCAAAACCATAAAACATTAGTAAACAACGTTATTATTTCACACTGCTACTATATTAATGTGCAACATTTATAGTAGGACGCTGTACATTGAATCACCAGCGGTGTTTGTACTGGATATACGATGTTAAACTTGTTCTAGATCTGTGAATAATTATAGCTATTTATACTACATTAGTCATGCCATATTCAAGTTAGTTCGAGTTTATACATAGTTCAGGGTAATTAACCACTCAAATCATAGCTAATCTCTAACCAGAAAAATTTTCTGACTGGACGTAAAATTTTCATCAAACGCAGGAATAATAAATGTAGAAGGTGGAGATTTCGTAGATCCTAACAGATCGGAGAGATTGTCATAAGACATGACAACGTCGAAGATCATTAATCTTGTCCCTTATTAAAAATTGAAAACCATGTAAATGTAAAATTTATTTAGAAAATAACGAGTATAGATTTTGCAAGCACATAAAAGTTTTCAACCAAGTGCAGATCAGCTTTAGATGTAAAGAAGAATATCTGTAATTGTGTCAACACAAAATAGACACTGTAAAGTGATGACATGAAATAAAATGTGTGTAGTGTAGAAGTGTATAATTTATGTTAAACTTTTAAAGCAAAATATTGTAAGCTTTCATTCTCTCTCAAAAAAAGAAAAGGAAGATTGATTTGTAAATATTAGATGCAATTATTAATAGTCACATGATGTTACTCTTTGTATATTTTAACAATCTTGTTAATGGAATCGTTTGAACAAATTCATTGGGATCTTTGTATTTTTTCTTGCTATAGTTTATACTTTTAGCAAATGCATCAATAATCAAATTAGTAGTTATTTTGCTTTATGAAGAATTATTATCCCCTACGGAAAGTCGAAAACTTTTAAAACACTCGTGCAAATAAAGATACGGACTCAAGCTGATCCTTACGGTCTGGACAGTCAGTATTGCGAGGCTTAACTTGGATTAGAGGATTACGACAGTGTGATAGGCTAAAAAATAAAGTGGCATTCGAGAATTTTATTTGTAGACGAGTATATAATTTTATCAAATATTTATCCATTACCTGAAAATACATATAATAATGTCAAACAAGACGAAAATATATAGAACGAAGATAAATTGAGAACTAAGCATGGAATCGATAGAAAATTTTTAAATTGATGATATCAAATTTGTTGGCTTATTTCTAAATATAATTGTGACTGTCACCAAAGAAGGTAATGAAAAATTTTACTTTAAAACAATCTATATAAAATGTAGATAAACTAGGTGATTATAATTTAAAATCCAAGGAACGATAATATTTGACATAAATATATTATTTTAGAAACATAAAAATGTACAATTTTCATTCATCATTAATAGTAACTGCTTATGACATCACTGAATACAATCAAAAATTTGTTTCACATAGGGAATTATTGGTCAGTAATGGGGGCACAAAATCGAGTAGAATTTGCACTACAATTTTCCCATAAATAGTCAAATAACGCTTCAAAACTAATTTACTTATAAAACTAGAAACTTCCTACGAGTACAAGGTTACATACTCTACTTAGATATGATTATATATTAGTGAAAAGTTATTAATCGATATTCGAGATACTCTGGAAGTACGCGAATCGAAGATCGGAAAATTGTCTACGAAAATTGTCTGATTACAGGCGATTAGCAGATCCTAGAACTTGATACGCATACTCTCGCGCAGGAAGTTCTCTTTTGAACGTAAATGTAACGGATGCACGAAGGCAGTTCATGTGCTTCGATGCCTCTTCTACATTAGCGTAGAGTAATCTCTTACGGGATCCTCCTGCCTGATGGATCGCGATCGACGACGCGAAACGAGGCATTTCTCATGGAAGCTCAGCGTTCGTGGAGCCCAGAGGGAGGCAGCCCGCGAACCGTTCAAAGAGCAGGAAGTCTTTTGGTAAGCAACAGTGGCGCGGAAAGGAAGAGGAAAGGACTCGATTGCATGGCACGCGACAAAAGAGTGGCCGGTCGCTTAAACGTGCTCAATGTTACCGAAACGGCACGGTCACGAATACGACGACGGGAAAAGAAGGTGCTAAGCAAAAACGGAGACCATTTTTCCCCATATAATAGTCTAGAAATAGTCTGATATGTTCCCAAAAAGGTGCTTAAATCTTGAATTGATTTGAAGTTCTGGAAGTTCTATTATTAAATTCTTTATTGTATTATTTCATTATTGTTTGGATAGATTTTCACTGCTAATTTACTAGTAAATTGTCTGGAAATAGATGTTTCCAAAAAGGTACTTCTGATCGATACTTAAATCTTGAATTGATTTAAAGGTCTGGAAGTTCTATTATTAAATTCTTTATTGTATTATTTCATTATTGTTTGGATGGATTTTCACTGTTAATTTACTAGTAAATTGTCTGGAAATAGATATGTTTCCAAAAAGGTGCTTCTGATCGATACTTAAATCTTGAATTGATTTAAAGTTCTGGAAGTCCTTGGCAATTATTAAATTTTTACCTTCCGGATGATAGATTAAAATGTTAAAGAAAATTCAAAGTCCACGTAACGTTTGAAAAATTCATTCGACAGGACCTTGTTTGTTCAATCTGAAACACGAGAGGCAAGTTAAAAATATAATTTTGGTTTCTTCGTTCCACCCTACTGCATCCCTGTTTCGAACCAAGTGGCCATACTGGCCTAAGCTCAGCCATAACGCGATGCATCGATTGAACAAAATGGAAGAAGAAACAGAGAGAAACGCGAGGGGACTCAAAGACGCGGGAAGTTGTACCGCAATGGAAGACCCTGTGGCGGCGCGTAACGTGCAGTGGGAACAAGTAAACAAAAAGAAAGCTCTTGCGAGTAAGCTTCATTAAGCAGACGCCGTGGAAGGCCGCGTTAAAGGTGAATGCAAAGACGGGGGCAGAGGGAGGGAGGGGGTGGGTCCGAAGCTCCGCTATACTGTGGAAAATAAACGGTGCTCGGAGAGGGGAGAATACGAGGATAGAAAGAGAGAGTATATATGATAGACAGAGAGTGGAGGGGGAAATAGAGGGGGATAGAGAGTAGGGGCTGGCATAAACTGTCCCCTTTGTGCGGGAAATTGCGTTTTAATTCCCGCATTCAGGGTTCCCTGGTACCAGCCGGCAGCGCTCGTATACACTCCATACACGACTTTCATGCATTTTACATGGTCAGCACCTGTCGGCACATTGCTCTACCGTTGTGTAAAGACCCGTCGAGAGAGCATGGTGGTCAGGCTCGAAAGAGCCGCCTATCAACGGTCAGAAACCTCTTTTGGACTTTTAGCGCGTCGATTTGCTAGTCATGGCCAATTGGCCGGGCAATAAGCATTACGAGGAAGTACGATTCCTTGTCAAAGAACCACGATAAAGCTCTGCCTCGGTGTAATTAACGGCGGGCGCTCGTGAATAACGCCGAACGAACCACGGAAAAAGAGTAGCTGGATATCACATGCGAAATCAACACGCGACGACAACGCGAAATTTTTACTCAAACCGTTAACGGCTCTCGAACGTGCCGCGTTGCGTACTACTTTTTAAAAATAGTTATCTCTTGTCAAGATAGAAGGAAATAAAAAGTGATTTATTCTGTCTAGTATTTCATCTTGGGGATTAATTTTTTTAACTTTGCAACAAAATGTAGGGAACGACTGTAGAAAGTTTAGGGGGTTTGAGTATTTAAAAATTGCATTGTTTGACGTTCAAACTGATCGAGTCGCTTCTGTAATGTCCGACGAGATGTAAATGTAATTAAACAGATAGCATACATGGTGTGATTGATATACAGTAATCCGAGCGAGTATATGAACCACGGTTAGTTCCGAATGGCATGACGTTGATGCAGTAATTAATAATCTCTTCGATAAATCAAGAATCGTAGCCATATTGACTAAGAATAGCGAGGGGGATTTTAATTGAAAAATAGCAATATTTCTTGCACCAAGTTTTGTTTTCGAGTAAAGACTCTGCAACGATATTTATTTACAGATGTTCCAAGTCTGTGCATCCTAGTTATTTTTTAATCTAGATCACCTATCGATTACTTCCAGTGAACGAGGTTTTACTGGATACCGATACGATAGGAACGAGTCTCGAGAAACCTCAAATGGAAGATATTCCCCGTAACAGACCGATACAGAAGTATCAAATATCGAACGCAAATGTATCGATGATATCGATCACGCATCGATCCCACAGCCAGGCACAAAGATGCGAAAACAAGAAAATCGAGAAGTGTCCAGGCGATCGTTCGATACTCGTTAGAGTCACACTGGAATCTCGCTCTCGCATGACTTTGATTTATGCGACGCTCCGCCAGAACCAATCTGATCGTAAAATCCTTCCAAACAAGGTTTCCGATAGATGGAGAGGCAGCAAAAATTTATCGATGCGTTCGAACTAAATAGGTCCCTCGGTGTATGGTCTCGTTTATTAGTAATCGTGCAAATCATTCGAGAGCGCTTCGCGAGGGTCAACCGAGCATGCCTGGAAGAACGTGGGGATGGCGTAGAGCGAGGGATCGAAACAGAAAGACAGAACTGAACAAACCGTAGATAAGGGTTGGCTGGTGATTGCCCCATAAAATATGTATGCCACGAGCGTCGACCTTTTTCTTTTCTTCCTCCACCCTTGGATCCTTCCCTCCCCCTCTCGTTTTCTTGCTTTTTATACGCACCACGGACGTCTTCGATCCCTTGTGCAACAAGCCGTCCGCGTCGAACCATCGCGGATTCATGCGAGTTCCACCCACACTCGCGTGCCTGCATAGGGTGTTTCAGCAATTTCGTGACAAGATATTTATATACGCCAACTCGTACAGTGTCGCGAGCCTTTTTACTGTCCCTTTTAAGAGGAAGAAAGGTATTGTGAAAATTCGTTTACAACCCCTCGAACACGTTTTGACTATTCGACATTTTTGGGGCGAATGTTCGAACGAAACTTTATATTTGAATGTTATGTTCTCGTGTAAAAATTTAATTAGATATTGAGCAAAATCAAAATGGTTTTGAGGGATGCATAATTTGCTGTAATTTTTTCTTTCATGAGTAAACGAGTGGAGTATATACGAAGATTATTTACATTTTGTTTAAATGGAATCATACGTGTAACACTTTCCTTGGAATACTGTTAATCTATTTATGATGAAAAATAATTTGGAAGATATTTTAACGTAAATATTGAAGGTTTTCAATTATTAAGTAGAAATATAACTAATGCAGTATTTCTTTATTGAGAATAAGAAGTTGAATCTATTAATTCCATACGAAAGAGAACATTATTTTAATGATCATAAGTGACTAAATACTTTTCCTCAAGAAATGATGAGCTGCATTGAATAGCAAAAAAATGATTCTAAGTTTTAACAGAGATGTATGAATGAATATATCCACGTACGCTGGCCAACAAAACACCGTGCACACAATGAAAAAACTATAGGTCCTCTCACACCCCCTGCTTATAACTGTTTTGTTTCTGTCTGTCGAAGTTCGAACCTTTTGCTTGGATCCCCTTTTTTCTCTACTTCTGTCTTTCTTTGTCATCGTGTATCGCCCCCTAGACGCTCTTTGCCAGAAGGGCTCTAAAGGGAAAAGACTCGCCGACCAATATTCCCCGTCGAATGAAAACAGAAACTCGATGGTGGCAATCTCTCACCCTCTGCAGATGCAAATTCGGATATGCTTCTTCGATTCCATCTCCCGCGACGACAGATAGGTGTCGTCGAGCTATCGAAAAATAATTCTCGCCAGAAGAAACCAGCGACTCGCTTTCTTTTCTCGAGCCAGTTCCCTTTCGGCGGGGGTGAACTCTAATCCGATTCGGTTTCTTGAGGAACTTGAGCCTCTGTCTTATCGCGCGTGCTAGGTCAATGACCCTGAAAGCCACTTTTAAGCCTATTTGAACGGAAATATGGGGAGCATAAGTTGGTTAGTCCACCCCAAGACTGTCGCACAGCCCTGAGCTTGTTTAAAGAAGACGTTTTAACGCGTTGCACGGATTTTTCTAACGAGCCCTTCAACACCCCCGCTATTATTTTCTACGAAAACACCATAGAATAAAAATTTATTTTATGCAGTATTTTTCTCGTACATCTGGTGTCTTCAGCCATGTTCAGAAATGGTCAAAATTTTTATCTACGTGAAAATTATAAATAACGAATGAAAGATAAATAGCCTTTCATCTTTTTTTACTCGTTCGATAAGATTTAAGTAAATTTCAGCGTTGAAGATAGCTCTGAGTTTTATAACAAAATGTCATTTATTGCCATTATTATCACATTTATCTAATATGTACGACTTTTTATTTATTTGTATAGATTTTTCTGGGACGATCAAAGACTAATGCTTCGGGATTAATACGAATAATGGAGATTTCGTTGAATCGAGTAGGGATCGAGCACACGTAACGTGTGTATACACAGAAACTATAGACGGTTAAACTGCATTATGATATATCATGCATGTTTCAAACTATCCGAAGCTTCAACATGTATTCGAGCATCGGAGAGTTTACACGCGTTACACCTATGATCCGAATATGCGCTTCGAGTCTCGGAAAATATCGGCGAAATTTAGGGAAAAACTTGGACAAAACTGTAAACGCGGTGAATTTCGAACCTCCGGTTCGTTGAATCGCGTAATCGGCTAACAAAGAGCTCGAACGCTCCGCGAAAAGAACAATGCATAAATTTCGACGTCCAGTATTTAATACGTTGGCGGTGAAATATTTTTTCTCGCTGAGCGTTTCGACCGACGTTCCTTCAATGGTTCGCAGAATTCAACGAGGAAATTTTCTGGAGCGATATATGAGCATCTAAAATTTAAATCCATGCGAATTTGTCGGTTCCGCGAAAAATCCATACGAAATATCGACGATGCGGTAGAAAATAATAAAAGAAAAACGAATACCTACACAAATCGCCTATACATTATAAATTCAAGTTTGCATACTGAGCTCGCCGGTACAATATTCCTCGGCACGGCGCACGAGAAACGTCTGCTATACGAAACGAAAATAAGAAGTAAACTATGAGGAATAGAATAAATTTGCGAATTCGCGCGTGATAGCGAAAACATGCTCTCGCGGATTCGCCTGCTTGCGAAAATGCTTTGCGAATCTTCCGTCAAATTGGCAAACCGTTTTATTAACTCGATAGTTTATCGAGCGAAACGTTCTTCCTTGATCGAATCGTCGATTCGTTCGTCAAAATAAAGGAGAACGAACCTAAGAAAGTTATAATCTTTTAAGAATATAATCAAATAAATAATTTAATTTGCTGTTGACTCGTTATTCTATATTAACAGTTAACCAAGCCTATCGTACATTATTCTGCACATATACGAGAATAAGTTACACTGTTGAATTTTGTATAAAAATTACTATAACTGAACCAATCACATATTTTTAATTTATAATTTTTTTCGAATGTTTCGAACTATCTTTTGAAAAATAATAACACGTCTTCATTGTATCAAAATTTAAAAAATTGAACAGTTAGAATTGAGAAAATACAAGTAATTATGAGAACGCTGTTATTAACCTAACCTTAACAAAAAGGGATATAATAAATAGTATAAAATGGAGAACGAGAAAGGGAAAAGAAAATAATATTTAATAAAGTACATTGAATCGAGAAAAGTAAAATAATATAAGCGGCATAAATTGAATTACATTACTGGAAAACATACGTCATAACTGAATAATTTGAGTTTCTAAGAATACGCGTGTTCCATTAACGAGCAATATGGACTGCAAAGAAACAGTAACCCGAATCCAGGGAGACCGAACATTAAATACTGTAAAATATAGGAAATGGACGACGCGAAATCGAACCGAATGACCATTGGAAATGATAAATAAAAGAAGAAACGTGTAGCGGCCAACCTTATAATCAGCAAAAATAGCTTCATTTCGCGAAAGGACATCAAATATAATACAGATGAATTGCACCGGCTCGTATTAACTTTTTCGACGAATGACAACGGACGCGTCGAACTCGTAAAACACAGAAAGCATGACGAATACCTCGACAAAAATATTATGTCCATTAGAGAAGAAAGAAAAGTAGAAATAAAACATCTTCAGTTTCGTGAAATCGATGTTGTCCAATTATTGGACGCAGTAATTCACAATATGTGCGACGCAGGTAAAATATTCGGATATTCTCCTTGGATTTGAATATAAAGAACACAATATTGCATACAGCGTACAATATACTCCTTTTAAGTTTGTTTACCAGAAGAAACGATTTTTTAATAAATCCCCTGAATTTTAATCCTTTCCAGTATTTCGTTCCGGTCAGTCCTGTGTCGTGTCCAGCTTAACATAAAATATTCTGTAATATTGTGATTGGATGCAGTAGTGATTATATAATATAATTAAAACATGATTAACTTGTATCAACCGAAAACAGTCACTAAATTTTAATTCCTTGATATTTACAAGGTTGCTGATGAACAGTATAAGTTGCATATATAATAATGTGAAAAAGAAATGATTAAATAATAATTATTATTATACCCTTCGCTCTCCGAATCTAAGTTCTGTACCCCATAACAACTTGTTTACAGTACATTATGTCTTCAATGACTTGTACTTTATTTCACGTTTAATGTTAATTAAATAAATCTACAGGAATTTTGCAGGTGATCCAACACACAGCTTCAAGGGAAAAGGAAATGCGCTCTGAGTCACAGAGGGTGAAAAAAAACACCCTAACAAACTAGAGAAGTCCTTGTCCCTTTTAAGAAACTCCCTCTGCCCGTGCAGCCATTGTCTTAGCATGCAACAACCAAACGCAAACACTCTACGGCGCCTCCGACTGAATTTATAGCTCACCCCAAGGAACAGGCACCGCTATTTATTCTCTCGGTAAAGATCGTTAACGGGGTCCGATAATTTCGAAAAAAAAGACCGTAAAATATAACCGGCCATTAATTCGAATTCCAAGCAGCCGGAACTCGCCGAAGTAAGTGGCATTCCTTTTTCACGACGATCATACGTCTTTGTCCTCGCGGCGCGGCAATTAGAATACGAGGATTGTCACGCAACGGTCTGGCGAATCACGACGACCTATCGCTCTTGTGGAATCCCTGACGTCTACAACGTTCCACCAGAGAGGCCAGGAGCGAGGAACATTCTTATCTGGACAAAAATTTCGACCGACGAAAAATTGTTTGTCCGATACTCTAATAAATGGTGGAATTTTAGTCGTTGAATTAAATATCAACCAGAAATTTAATCGTTCGTGAGAGAAAATTGCTATTTAAAAATTTATAACGATCTAACTATGTTAACGACTAAAAATACGTAAAGTTAAATGCTTTGAATTTATTGAAATCTTGAAAAATTCCTGAATTTGTACTTTATCAAATCAAAATAATAACACAAAAAGAATGCCAATCAACGCCAAGAATAGATTACTTCATAAGTATTGGAACGATTTAAAGAATGCATGGAATAAATTCCACGCTAAAATGAAAGTTTAAATGATATCTGTTGAGAATCCTCCAATTTTAAAGGAGTATCGATGTATCGAGAACGTCAGTTTGTATCGACATACCGATGTCTTTTGTCGGTCGAGGGCGAACGCACGTGTCGAGTATGTTCGAGTACACGTTCTCCATGCTAGATGTTCGATGAAATTATGCGTACCGTGACCCGTTGCAACCCTCTGCATGGAATGACACGTGCGTGAAAATGCCGCGACGCCGACGTCTCTAGCGTCTGTCCGTGTTTATGCGTCACGACGGGAATCGAATCGATCCGAAAGGCATCGGGGCTATGCGACATAAAGGAATATCTTCACGGCGATCGTTCCTCCGTATCGTCCAGATACTACGCGATCTTTATAATCCCGAGGAAATCGACGACGGGTCACCGTAACGATTCCGTCGTCGAACATTCCGTCCCGTATGTTTCCGCATGGCGTACGTATCGTTCGTCACGGAAACTAACCGTTGCCAGACTCGTGATGACTCCATTTTTCTCTGAAATACGCCACGAGGAAAACTAGGTACAAAGGAACGCGTCGTTTGGACGTTCCAAGGCAGTTAATCAAAGAATCGTTACCTAATATTGCCCTAACAATGAAAAGAAAAGAAAATATCCTGTTCCTCAAAAATGAACCCTTCTTAAAAAACTCTTTTTAAGAATATTTATAAACCAACACGTTGTAATTTCATACTATCGAAACATTGAAGAGTTGCTTTGAGCAAAATTTATTACGAAATCTTTTACTTTCCTTCGGTTTGAATAAAATTATTTTAATTAGAGAATACCAAGATAATCGGATTGCTTAAATTTATAATGATCGCACATTTTGTCTACCTTTCCGCCAACTTCTTATCGTCAGCTACCGAAGAGAGCCAACAGAGAGAATTCGAAAACTAACAAAGAACTGCAAAGAACTTTTTGCTCGAGCGGCTGTTTCGAGCAACGTATATATTTTCAAGAACCGTTCAGACTGTTCCACCCACACTTTTCAAGAAGTAATTCTGTCGAGAGACTTCGCGGTATCGATAACTGTACCCTTAGCGCTCGGAGGAAGCAGCCGACGCGATAACACATCGCGAAACGTATAAATATTGAATGTACGTCGTTCGCGAACAATTAGGTTTGTACAAGTGTTAGCAGCCGCCAATAACATCCAACTTTCATAGTACTACCCCCGGAACGACTTACAACTACCCTCACGACGCGACAACGCTTCTGCTCTCGTGTACGTGTCTACTTACACGAACATATCGACCGTAGGAGTTATCTTGTGACGTAATTATAACTTGTAGTTTCTAGTACTTTAGTTCACGAAGGTTAGTGTAAGGAGGAATAGGGGACGAGAGGGGCAGAACAGCCACCGAAGTCTGAGAGATCGTCATTTGCCTGCTTCTGCTGAACAAGGAACAGAGATAGCTAGCGGGACCAAGACGAGCAAACTAACGACGAAACCAACCGACGGAGAGAACGAATCTCATATATACTGTTATATACGTAAGCTCGAGACGAGGACGCCGTTAGAACGAGATAGAAGGAAAACGTGGAAGAGTCACCGGAGAGAAGGCAAGGAAGTGAGACACGAAGAGATCCAACCATGCTTAGAAGCGCGGCAACTTCCTCTTTACTTCGTGGCTCCGAACTCTCTTCGAAACGAGGCAGTCATCTGCTTCTGTTGTCGGTAGCAAACTCGCAACGATGATGCAAAATGCAACCGTGACTTCTAAGACCGATACTCGGATCGCCATATTTCGTGATAACCGACCCACGAACCGATTTTATCGTTGGGATGTTGCTTTCATCCCCCTAATTGACGATCGAACGTGTAATTCGATTATAATTGACGATTCAACGTGTAATTCGGTTATAATTACCGATTATAAGGTCGTTCAAGTGCTTAGATTTCTGATTTTTGAGCTCGATTGTCTGTCGAGGTAGCATTCGAATTTGTTTTAGTAAAACCTAGACCTTTTTATTAATTATAGCGAGAAACTTAGACACGTTCAACCGTGACGCTCTATGTTTTTATTATTAACGAATAAAATGAACTCAAGAAGTTTGTTTTTTGACGTACTCACGATCAAACATTAAATAATTTTCTGAATATATATTCAAACAGTGCTTATTTTTCTAGAAATGTTCGACTCGAAAGCAGTTGTTTGCAAGCAAAATTATGGTGTTCATCATGAAAATGTAGAACTAATAAGATTCTAAATTAATTTAATAGTTTTCTTTTCAATTTTGTCACAATGTAAATGTTGTCGTTTAACATAAAAAAAGTAACAAATGTGAATTAAAATGCGTTTAAGTAAAGATACTCGTGGCCCCCGTAAAAAGACTGAAAATGACTTTTTCAAGAACCGGCGACAGTTTTCGAAAAGAATGATTTTTCGAGAATAAAATTTACACGTAAATTGGGTACAAAGTCTGAACAGAGAGATTCAACCATAGATACTTGACACCGTCCTCGCGGAAACGACACGCGCCACGAAGAGACGCGCACAGAGAGAATTCAAAACGT
This sequence comes from Colletes latitarsis, assembly GCF_051014445.1. NCBI lineage: Eukaryota > Metazoa > Arthropoda > Insecta > Hymenoptera > Colletidae > Colletes > Colletes latitarsis. The sequence continues at coordinate 11,735,900 of NC_135139.1, read as the reverse complement.
CAAATATCAAATATTTAATTCGTCCTCAGCGCGAGAGGTAACCGTGAGAAAATCAAGGGTGACGGTGAAAACGGGGAATAGAGAGAAGGACGGTGATATTTTGAGGTTGCACGCTTGCTCTTTGAATGCCCGTTGAACCGCAAAACCTCTAACACATAATCGCGTTTCCGCACGGTACACTCGACTCGACACTTCGAGCATTGTTGACCGCTGGAAAACGGACAACCAGCACTTTTAGCGGCGCGCTTTTTGCTTTGAAAGCCCCCCTGGGACACGCGACGAAGGTGCAATTAGCGATTGTCCGCACTTTCAGCAATTAAGGCCGAAACAATGTTGAAAAACTGCGGGAGTCGACTGTCACGACTAATTTCTCTCTGTTTCTGTCCTAAGCGATGATTTCACGGCTTTCGGTTCGCAAGACGTTTCAGCGCGATGAGCTCGCTGACGAAAAGAAATAAGAAAGACATGAAACTAAAGGTGAATCGTAATGTTTACGCATGTCAACCATTGACTGTCAGTACCTCAAACTCTATGCGTCCCACAGTGGGGCAAATCACGTGTCAATATTTTCGTTAACAACAAAATCTATACTAATAATTAGTTAAACGCATAAGTCATTGTCCAACATCCATTGAAAACTAAAATTATCATTTACAATTATAATTTTTTTTTTAAATGAATGATACGCGATAGAATTAAGAGAATTATTTATTATTTTAAATATGTGAATCGTTATAAATTTGATACTACTGGATCATTGTCAAAAATATCTTCAGCGTTCGGGGCGTCACACGAAGGGAATACATCAAATTTATTGTCACAGATTTTATCGTTAAATTACCGATATAAAGTGCCTGCAATTAGGTTTGAAATTTCATATTTTCCAGCGTATGCCGTCGAACAGAAAGATATTATTGACAAGCAAATTTTGGAAACAATGCGTTGTCGAACTGCAAGTTATTACTAATAACACGAGTAATGAACTGCACATCCGGCATCAATAATCATCGACGATATCCATAAATATGCATAACCATTACTATAATTTCGATTGCAGCTATCATTTACGACAACGTTATATCACAAATAGTGTACTAAAAATTTCGAAACATATTTTCGAATAATTTTTGTAAACTGCCATAAAACGATAAATAAAATTAAAAAAAAATATTAACCTTCTCGCGTATTTTACCAATTTTGTTCAAATGCTTGGAACGAATAAATCATAATATAGGAATGCTATAAAATAAAAATTTAATCGCATTACGAAAACTGAGAAAAGCTGAGGTACAAACGAACGTGTTAAAAAATCGGATTTCGTCGTTCCTGATTTTATTTTGGCATTACACGATTATCGCCTAATTGTTGTTGATTCGTAAGTATACTAGAGCGTTAAAATGAGATCGATCGAAGGCCATCAATCAGTTAGAAAATGACACCGGCAGTGTCATTCAAAGCGAATTTGTTCAGCCCGACTAGAAACAAGCCACGCAGCTATCGCGTTTAATCCAGGTTCCGGTTACTGAAATACTATCACGGTGTCGTCTTACAAGGCAAAATAGCCGACCGTGTATTCGTAATTTTGCAACACAATACACGCCCGCGTAAATTCGCGATTGACGAGTTTTCGGCTGAGTGGCGGTGACACGCTTTCTATTAATTTTCGCGCTATCGTTTATAACGGGACATCGCTGGGAACTTTCTGGAACGGCTGATTAATTTAACTCGGGCTTATGAGATTGCACCCAGAGCGAGGGTTTCGCCTCATGCATATCCCGAAATGTTCCGAAACAACGGGGCAACTCGCGACACAAGTATGTCCCAACGAACACGAGAGAGTCTGGTGAAACGACGCTGATCCTTTCTCGAATCCGCGGAGCATCGAGGTGTCCGATCGAAAGATTTATCGTCGCGACAAAATCGAAGAGAAAAAAGGAACTTTACTCCACCACCCTGACCTTGCTTTTCCCTTTCGTTCTCGTTTCGTCCCCTGGGTCGGACGGGCGAATTTATCGAACCACGTGAGAAGTAATGGATCAGACGATATTCTATATCGCAACGACCTTTAATCCAGTGTTTCTCAAGCTCCAACTTTCTCTCGATAAAACAACGTTCATGCAAACGTTCTATAATAATATTAAATTATTATTTTTTTAATCATTTGAACAGTTGTTTGCTGGAAAATTAATATTTGTATCGTCTCATATTTGTTGGTTCCTTTTAGTAACACAGATAATAGTAGAAAGAGAAAAAAACAGTGAAATTATTTTAAGAAACGCGACAAAGATGTTAAACACTTTTGTTAAAAATGGATCTTCCTAAAAATTGTATCGTTTATAGAAAGAATATTTACTACATCTTGATCATTTGTATGGTATAAAAGTAAAATCAGTAGAAACAGTGGATACTGGTCAGACACGCCAGAGCTACTTCAATTGGATCACTTAAAATTCAATTATCTCGTAAACGAAGTCTCGAACGAACAAGTTTTATTCTTTATTTTCGATTTGTTTTTTTCATGTAGTAACACATTAATAAATCAGGACCAATCTAATAGAATTTGTTACTTTTAAGGTGATATTACGAAAAGCAGTTTTTTTATTTCGTTATATAATACGCTTCTCTTTTATTCTACGAGTTTCCAGACATCCCAACAGTACTACTATTTGAGAAACACTGTTCTAATCAATGATTCTGAATTAGCCTGACGTCGGTACCACCTAAACATTTTTTTCGCTTTGGAGAATGTTATAAAAAACCGCGTGTAGATACTGTATGTTTTCTTTTAATTAATCTATCATTTTCATGATGTTTAAAAAGTTATCCATTCATTTACGAATTGAAATCAGTCCTTTGAAAATAAATGATTTACGAGATTTTAAGGTTAATTTCATCCAGTAATTCTATCGGAACCATTTATTGGAACCACATGCGTTCCCGTAGAATTATGCACCATATTAACACATTTACTACGACCAATCGGTTGGAAAACCACAGACCACGCTACGTTTATAGTAATTTTGCTTAATGCAGGTGTATGATTTGAGCCATGTAAAAATAAAATGAATCGAATTGGCTGACTAAATATTCTAAAGGATATCTCATACATAATATATTCGTAATATACATGACACTGGTCTACAGTTCATATTTTATTTGTTTATACTTTGAATATTTAACCCGACTAAAAAGTTTGCTTTTGCTTTTGTAACCGTAATGCTAACAACGACTAAAGATTAATAAAATTACAGGGATTCAATCGAGCAGAATCGGAGAAATTACTAAACAGTATCATTCGATACGAACGAAATTCTAACAGTGTTTCGCGCAGCAATTTCAATTTTAATACCTGTCCCGATCATTTATGACGTTCATCAGCGTGTGTTTGAATATTGTAATATAATTATTATGAAATTACAGAATGACAACGTAATAATCTTCGAGGGAATAATGCAAGAGCGTTTGTAAATGTCACGTCGCCTCTATGACGATTGTCCCTATGAGCAATAATTTGCAACGGGCGAAGCATCAATCTCGTTAATAAATAATTACAATTACCGTGCCGAATAATACGGAATATTAATCACACGTTACCCGTTGTGTGCTGAAAACTTGTTGAAACGGCCGCTTCAAACGTTCAACGAGGAATACAGAAAAAAATTTTATACACAGCCGAGAATAATCCTGCTGAACTTTTTAATTAATAATATCGCAAACGATTAATTACAGAGAGGGAGAAAGAAACTTTCGAACGAACACGCAGACTTTTTCGACGCGACCGTTACGTTCGCTGGTTTGCCACTATTTTCGCGTAATTACCGAAGCAATTTCAAAACAACGCCCACCGAAGCTATCAAACTCATAGTGGAATGATGCTCGATAGGGATGAGGGTGAAAATTTTCGAAAGCATGTTAAAAATAGTATTCCAATTATTATTGTTCAAAGACACTAGAAAGAGCATATTTGGAATACCGAAATATCTAAACAAATACCAACGTTATCTAATTTATATCATTTTTAACTAATGACATTTGTGGACGAATCGTTATTTTAATAATTCGATCATTGCTAACGTGGTCAAACTACACCAACGTTTTAAAAGAAATCATTTAATCTACTCGTATTAATTCTATATCATTTTGCAATCATTTCGGTAACATAAAGTATAACGATGATGTTCTTGGCTAGCTAAATTGTATTTTATTCAAATTTCGAAAAAACTTTTATCCTTTGTTTCGAATCACAACATGAAACACTCACAAACCTTTTCTTTTGTTTTAATGTTAGCAAAAAATATATAAATACTTTTATTTTTCAGAGCACTATAACTTTGTAAATACTTGTATATCAACTTTACGTGGTTAGTTTACAATTTCAATGCATCGATAACGAACTATCAATCTCAAACTAATTACGGTAAAGTCATTCGCGTTTCAAACAAATCTCATCGTAGCCCTTCTCTACACATTCTAAAACAAACAATGCGTAAATTCCCTCAGGAAGTAGGTTTACATTCGTCTCGAGTCAAAGTTCTTCGCAACCTTCAGGCGCACTTGCAAACTTCGCCCAACCGCTTCGACCGTTCGCACTTGAAATCTATCGCAAACAAGGATCTCTATTAATTCAGACTGCATTATCCGAGTCCCGTCTGAATTTACAAGTTGAAACACAAGAGCAAATCATCGCGACACCTGTCGAGACCCCCGTAGATCGTCACAATTATAATTTGTATCCCGTTCGATCACGACCTTAATTGAACCCCATGAATAATGATGATTGCATAACGAGCCGAAGATGGGTTTGGCGCAATTATCAGCCGTTACGTAACGACTCGCGTTTTGCAACTAGAACCAACTAGAGCCACGATACGTGGCAGAACCTGGAAATTGTTACGTAGCGATTTACGTTTTACGTCACGAATAGCGATTAATGGCGTAACACGAAAACACCTGGCAAGCTTAGCATAAGACTGGTCATTGATCCGACGGATTGCTCGGTCACAGAAAATATAAACAAAGGTGCACAATTTTTACACGATATCGGAAATCACGGTACAGCAACGTTCGACAAAATGTAATTAAACCGACGATAATTGCCAATTATGCTACGTTTAATGAAAGCCTCCTTCAGAGCTATATATCATAGATTAATTAACTGAAATAAATGCAAGATATGTTTAAACAATATACAGAAAGGTAACATTTAGAAAAATAAAGTGTAGTAGACTTTTTCTTCTTTCGGTGTGGCTAACTACACTTTATGGTAATTTCAAATTGTACGTACAGTAGAACCTCGATTATTGCACGAAAGTTTCGTTCATTGGTGTTGACATCATTACAAGAATTTTCACTTTACTATTCAGGTCTGATATCCTATTATAAATGTGTTCAAATTGCGGTTTTAAAATTCTAGTATAACCCACAAATACAATTTTACCATTTCTCATGCAGATATTTTAAAATTGACCTTTCTAGTTATATCCCATTATCAGTGTTTATCAACAGTTGTATTTATAGACAGAATTCATGAAGAAATTGGCAAGGACCAAGAATAAACTACTCCGTATTGCTTATTTTAGATTCAGATAAATATAACAGCACCGTTATAGTCGCTTTCCAGATATTCGATCATCGTAAAAATTCTAAAAAAATCATTTAAATGAATTTTAGAGAAAACTGAACTCTACGTACAAAAGTTGAAAACTTTCTTTATTTTTTACATGAAATATTGTTCTACGAATATCATTGTTATCCTCGATTAAAATAATATTAAGCGTTTCAAACTTTTCTGAAGTATCGAACAATTATTTTCAGTAATAAAAAGTCCAACGATCAGTATGAGAAAGTTACAGCAATGCGAAAATTCTAAATAATAAGAGAGACTAGAATGACGCGTGGTAGTTGAAGCAACGTTGCTCGCGATGAAACAAATGAAAACGTTAATTTGATATTCAGCGGAGCGATCGCCACTTTCGCGAGTATCGAATAACGTACATCTAGAGGGACGAGTGCAATCGGTGGTCTCGTTTTGAGCCAGCTGAGCCGCGATAAGAGGCCTTGGCAATGAAATATAACGAGTTGCGGTTAATTTTTCTAATTTGCGAAGCTGTTGTTGCTGGTTGAAAGCACCGCTAAACGATTACGTTTCGCGGGAGCTTGCAAAAACTCGATCGTCTGGTCGATGAAATTTTGATGGGTACCACTCGAGTCTGTTGTTCGCGATAGCGTATCGCGTTTACGATAAGTATCGTTGATAAAGCTTGCATCCTCGGGTAGTCTGTTTAAATGCAATTTATAAGTCGATTTTGAAAACGTATAAGCGGCTCGACTACTTTTGCAAAGATTTATAACTTCTGCCGTGACTCTAAGACGTAACGAAACTTTTTTGTAACCTGAATAAAATTTTCTGATCGCTCAAGGTCACTTCCCCCCACCGTGAATCACACCTAAACGTTTAAATTGGATTTCGGAGAAAATTTCAAGAGCGAACGAGTGCTTCGATACAATTTTTTACAGGTTGAATCGAATATATTGCCCACAAGGCCACTTTCTCCACGTTCCTAATTTTCTTCCATGTTCGAATATTCATCATTTTTAACATTCATTTAATATTTTCACAACACGATCACCACTTATACGCTGCACCAGCCCCTTCCTGTGTTTGAGTTACAGGAACTGGCTGCAAATTTACGCCAAGAGACTTGAGATAGAGTAGTATAGGTAGCCAAATAGTATAGTGGGGATAGCTCCTTTATAGCCTTGGGCATCCAACTGATTTTGTTGACTAGAGTTCGCGAAACTCGTATTATCTGTCGTCATTCGAATACCTCGGTAAGTAAGAGCAAGATAGAAGCACTCATGTGGTTTCAATTGTTCGCTTAATGGAATTTCTTGGAATAGTTTACTTAATGGAATTGTTGCACCTTACTTTGGAAAGCACGGTTTTAATCGAAAGTAGAAATTAATTTAAAAATATATTAGTTTCATAAATAAATCTAAATCCGTATTTACATTCATCTGCCCATTTAACTCCTAAGCCCAATCAACAAATAAGCGATTACTTGTTATTCAGTCATAATTCATATTATTCAGTTTATCCGTGTTAACATGATTCGCGCGTGGTGAATGTTCATAAATCTTCTCGCGGCTCGAAATATTGGAATTTGGGCTGCCTGCTGTTCGTTAGTCGATATTGTCCTCTTCTTCGGTACCTTAAAGCACCCTCGAAATGTTCATCGAAAAGTCCTCGACCCCCTAACCCATATGCACCGGCTGTTTCCCGAGTGCAGTTAGGTGACTGAGTTCCTATCAAAGAAAGATCGCGGAAAAACTGGTCCCTGGTTGAATTTTACTAAAAAACTTTACAACGAGTTCGTAATAAAATTTCATCAAAAAGCTATACAATCTCGAACAAGTCCAACCCGACCACTAAAGATTCTCGTTCGACGATACCAAATATCAAATGCTGGTATTTAACGAATCGCTAGCTCTCAACGCAAGAACACGATTGCTTTCTTTCTTTGACTAGCAAAGAAGCCGCGAGAAGCAGACGGTAAAATTTTTCTCAAACAGGCACAGTCGGCCGCTGCGGGCTAACCGAAAGGACATGCCTCTCCCTAAGAAGTAAGGATTACAGAGGCACGCAGGCTCGAGGGTGGCCAAAGCCTTTGTCTGGAATTGCTTGAAAACCGGCAATGAGAGCGCCCCCTATCCAGACCAATTACCTTCTTTCCTTTCGTCTTTCCCCCGGCCCTTCTTCTCCCTCTTTTCCCTCGAGGTGTCGTGGCACTCATCCCGCTGAAGAAATTTCGTTCGCGTTCAATTTTAGCCGCGGGATAAGGGATAAATGCCAAACTCGTCCCCCTCATTTCCACCACCCCCCTTCGTTTCAACGTCAGTTTCCCCTCGGTTCTCCTGCTTACTGTTACGCCTTCCATTACTTTGCTTTCTCTGCTTACTTTCGAGCCCGTCTTCTCTTCGAATTCTCATTTAAATCCGATATTCTGTATTTTTTCGTTGGTCAGTCACTCGAAAAAAATACGTCAAAAACACGTCACTCAGGCCGTAGAAATAAAACCACGCGAACGAAACTGCACTTTTCGAATCACAACACCGTGTTATGTGTCGTAAATTATCGAACACAGTTTTTAAATTAATTTATCACTCTAGTGGCTTGAGTCGCTAATATTTTTGTTCATATTCTCAAATATTCGTTAAAATACGAAGAGAGAAAATGTATAAATAAAAGACTACGAGAAAACCTCACTTTTATTTAAAATGCTTAGTAATACTTTAAAAATTTAATCTTGAAAAATCGCTAGTGCAAAGCTACGTAAATCAGAGCGTCCTTAATATAAATTCGCACGAATTTATGGACCCGATTTCGTTCAGACTTTACATACGGCGATAGTCAATTTAAATAATAAAAATTTCTCCGTGTAATACAGCAACAATCGAAATTCGTTTGCAGCGATTTTTCGGTTCCTTCGTGGCCACGTTTCTTCGTAGAAGAGCAGAGCGGTTATTATGAACGATCACCGGCCGCGTCGCGGAAATTCGTACGACACGTTTTCTGCATTTGGCGGTCGACGCGCGCACCCGGAAAAAGTTGAAAAATCATATTTAGCTTCGCGTATAATGTCCATGGACGGCGGATTTCCAGCGACCGATATCTCGTCGGCCAATTTCAATTTCACTCTCGTTATCGATCAGCCGCCCGAAGTGAGAGTACCTACGGTTCGGCTGTACATCACGCGGAATTAAAAGTTCCCGATTCGTTGCCAGAATGTGTAACGACTCTGAACGAACTCTGGCTTACGTTCTCGCACGGTAATCCGTATTCCTGATACGTATAGCGCATGTTTCGAAACATTAATTCTGTCAAACGGAAGCGAACGAATCCATCCACTCTGTCAACGTGCAACTATGATGTCGAGGTTTCGGATATAGGACGCGACACGTTAATTTTATCTAACATTAGAAATGCCGACAATTATAGTGTACTTATTTCTACCAATGAAATTAAAACGATAGATGCTTGAATAATTATATAATGGAATGGAAATAAGTGTTTATTCGTTTTATATAATTTTTTGCAAGATTTAGGAAAAATTACGAGTGAGTCATTTTTACTGCTTTTGTAGTTCTAGTGTTAAAGACACTGTTCGTATTCTTTTACTTTGTCAATGTGAAAATCATGATGTTGACGTTCTTGTTCAAGCTAATTTAAGTGGAAATAATTTCCATTTACTTGTAGATATTTATCAAAAATCTTTCGATTTTATTATTTCGAATAGTTGAATTAACAAAACAGTATATTATGAAGAATATGAAGTTGACTCGTCCAATAATATCCATTGCTCACTGAAAAACGAATTAATGCACTACGAAAAACGATATTTCACAATTAAAAACAGTATGTTGAATTATTCCATTTCGCGATTTTTCTTCGAACGATATATTTTTGTATTTGAAAGTGGATACAGACTAACTGATTGCTTTTCTTGTTACTGTCAGAGTAAAATCAAATGGCCACACGAGATCGCTTATGGGCTGCCTCTACCACACCATTTGGCTAACCCCTCCACTTTATCCCTCGTTTCTTCAGACAAATCTACGGACACCCCTGCCTAACTCTCCCATAGAGATAAGCTTCTAGAGCGTAAAAACGAAAGACATGTCCCGTTCACAATGGGGGAACGACCTTGAACGATCAGTTAATTCCACCTACACTTAAATCTATGCACACTCAGCATACTGTCAAACTAATTTTTCTCAAAACTCAAGCGCCCGTATGAAAGAACAATATTATACTTGGGCGTATCTTTGCTCGAATCTTATGCAAATCCGTACGCAAATATAACATTTCTTACGAGACCAAAACTTTGATTTTATACAATTGTAAACTGCATAAATTAAAGTTTGTCTTAATACTTATTTTCGAACGCATGCTAAAATTCTTGGATCCTATTCAAATTTATTTCCTCTAACATTTCAATTTGAGAATTAATTGTTATAGTTCCGAAGTGAGAATTTGTCGTATTTGTTGCGAATAAGATTTGCAGAACTTTAACGAACGATTATCGTCGAGAGAGGATCGCGGAGCAAACGGTTTGCGGTGCCACTGCAGCGCGACGAAAATAATAAAACGATGAAAAGTTCATGACACGTAGCGTCGCGAACACGTAAAGCTCTGGCCCAATTTACCTTGGCAGCCAATTAGCTCGACGCTCCGCTGTCCGCCATATTCAAGACGGCCTTACGTATTCCGGGCATTTCAAATTGCAACACGCAGCGCAGTAATTCCTTCCGTGTTGTGTACGCGAACTTCACTTCACGTGCTCTGTTATTACGCGCACAGAGCAATGGCCGCGGTGCTTAAAGTTGGACGTTTTGGTAATTCGACGCTGCTCGTACACGGGCCGGCCGTGTAACTGGCGACCGGACTCGCGCTACAAGCGACAATTAGAATCTGTTTGCATAATCAGGATAATAATGGAAATTTGGAACGTCGCGCAGGGAATTATTTTAGCCACCGCAAAATACGAGAAACGAACCAACTGTTATTATTTAATACCACAGCGAGACCCCGACGAATCGAAGCCAACTCAATTTTTTTAACATTAAACCGACGTTTCATGTATACCCATTCTTATCATGACCAGTCAAATGACTTTCTTTTTCTATTTTACCAGGCAACGTACTCTTAATGTTTGCATTATGTGTATAGAATATTATGTTTTAAAGTTTATTCGTAAGATATCTTAAAACGTGCATTTTAAAAATCTATACAAAAATATACAATAATTTTACTCTAAATTTGCATATTTAGTGCTTTAACTTCATACAGAAAATTTAAAAACTACGTTAAATTTTTGAATTTTGTAATTAATTCCCAAGAAAACCATTATTTACGAAAAGATGCTGGCTAGTAGTTAGGCAAACATTTTATGTACAAATTAAAATTTATTTTTAATTATATAAAGAATTTATAATCCAGTTTTATCGCACACCAGTAGTATAATCAATAGGAATTACTAAAACTTCATCAGATATATAGCGTCAAAGTAAATGACAAAATAAACATAGAAGATGGCATAATTTATAGTAGGAGATATGATCATTAGGTAGAGGATGAAATGCCCTTTAAAATGAGCGTTTGTACGAGTCGATAGCTTTATTAGTTCTCGAGATATAGCGATTTTAGTTTCAAATCGATGCGGTGGCTAGTTTCGAAGATATAAGGCTTCGTAGAGTTTGTTTACATTTCGTTGCGCTCGCGCGTGTTCATTGATCTCGTGCGCCTGGAAATAGTAAACAGTGCGTAGTAAATTCTTGGAAATACTACGTTTCCTGGTCACGTGACTGTCTCGACTCACGCGCGACAAGGAGGTCCGACGCGACGCGTCAGACGGAGACAGAGATAGTCAAATTAAGAAAAATACCGTTTTACATAACTTACGATATCTCGAAAACGGAAAGTCGGATCAACAAAAACCAAAAACCATTTTAAAGAGGAAGGTTTGCCGCTTCTAACAATGGCTTAATAATTAATAAAAAACTAATAGTTCCGGAACTGCACGCGTCTAAAGTTTTAGAATTTTTAATACGCGTGAATAGGCTATTATACGCGAGCCGGACAGTGAGACGGTCGAATTAAAAAAATTACCGTTTACATAAATTACGATATCTCGAAAACGGAAAGTCGGATCAACAAAAACCAAAAACCACTTTAAAGGGGAGGCTTTGCCGCTTCTAACAATGGCTCAATAATTAAGAAAACACTAGTGGTTTCGGTACTGCACGCGTCTAAAGTTTTAGTATTTCTAATACGCGTCAATAGCCTTTTTTTAACACGGAAGGAGAAATTACGCTTTCATGTAAATTACGATATCTCTGAAACGGAAAGTCGGATCGACGAAAACCAAAAGCCATTTTAAAGGGGAGGCTTTGCCGCTTCTAACAATGGCTTAATAATAAAGAATACACTAGTAATTTTGGAAAAGCACGCGTCTAAATTTTCACAATTTTTAATACGAGTTATTAGACTGTTCTAAGACAGTGGAAACTGAAGATTCTCTCTTTTCATCTTTGCTATATATTTTAGAATGTAATACCAAACTTTAGCTGACTTTTCACAAAAAAATATAAATCGTTTAACCGACTGTGATAGGCAAGAGAGACTATATATTTTTCTCAGAAAACAAACAATAAGAATAAAAGTGAATATTTACAAATTCATTGTACGTATACTATAAGAAAAGTCGTGGGGCTAAATGGTGCTGAAATAACATTCTATGTTACAAATTCTAAACGAAATTTAAAAAACGATCATTTGACCGGTCGTGGTAGATTTAGTGTTAATACAGTGTTCCTCAAAGCATAAAAACATCAACAAATTGTATAAATAAACCCCGGATACATAGAATTCGATTGACTCACCGACAAAATAACACATATACTAGAAACCACAATAATATTTGATATAATTTCGACCCTTAAACCTAACGTTACGATATCGAAACTTGTTTGTAAGTATACGTCTGTAAGAAAAAAGAATAAAAACTACTATCTCCTTCAAAGTTTTAGTTAACTCAATACAATGATAATTTTCAATGTCGAAAAGCGTTGAACGCGAATAACAAAGGGCCCATCGCGACTACACGGAATGTCATCGAATCGGTGAAATTCTTTAGCGTGGAAACTGAAGGAGCGGAATGGTCGCGTTTCCAGAGGCGAAAGAGAAGAACGCGGGTAACAAAATAATAGCGTTAGATAACGCTCGCCGCGGCGATTATAAGATGAAGTGGCAGCTTCGAAGCGAGCATTGGCCGTACGAGCGGAGAAACCAGTCGCTTTCGTCCAGTCCCATCGCTCCGACCGATTTCGTTTCAACCCTCCCCCTCCCTCCGTGTGCATGCCTATTCCACTCCGCTTCTGCACGAATCCGGGCAGCGCGATTCATCACCCATAACAGTTTCACGAACGGAAAAGAAAGAGAGGTGTAACGCGGTTCGTGAAAGGCGAATTGCCGTAACGCCCGGCCGGAAAGTTGAAAATAATAAATTGTCTCCATTAGTAGCGAACCCGCTCTAACTGTCCGTCGAGCCGTATAACCGACTGCGAGTTACATTTCCGACCGAAGGGACAGGGGTAGAGGCACTTTGTCCACCGTAACTGCGAACTTCGTGGCTGTCATCGGTGATAATTTTTGTCCGAGACACCCCCGCGTTTAAACTGTCCGACCGGAATACCCGATCCTGTATCCGAATACGGAATAACGCTCGCGACGAAATAATTCCGCGAAAGGACTCACGAGCATCGTGGAAAAAAGTGAGACCGAGGAGCGGGAGAAGATACAGTTTTCAGTAGAAATGGGGGAAAAAGAGCTTCGAGTGAATTATAGCGCGAAGCGTTCTGTTCTTGACGGGATAGTCTCTAGGAAAAGTTTGCTCGAGCATCGGGGGTTCGAAAAAAAAATTCGTTCGCGATCGAAGGCGAGATATTTTCGAGTCGAAACTTTGTTTTCGGGCTGGTCGTTCTCCAATGTATTTTTGTCGAAACGCATAATTTCCCATATTGGCGGCAACAACGTGTTACCTCGATATCCAGTGCGCGATTATTTCGTTACACGAATTTGATATAAAGTAATAGAATTACACGCGTTATATCATGAGCTTGCCTTCAATGTTTTTGGGCAATATTACTCGAAGCTATTATTAGTATTTCAAATTATTATTTTAAATACAGAATTTTTGTTAGAATCATATCTGGTTCACCGTAAAATACACACAGGTGTAAAGCTTTACAAATGTACAATATATGGAAAAAGCTTCAGATATAAAGTATGTTATAACTGACAGACTATTTTTACAATTTCATTAATTATTTATTGTTGCAGGTAAGTCAAAGGACTCACAGTGTCCAACACAACGGGTGAGAAATATATAACAAGCAAGTAATTTAGATCAACATTCAACACATTTATAAGAGAATGAAGTTCTTCGTATTCGAGGGGTGTCAATCACGACACAAAATAATACTACAAACTTTGATATTCGATATTAAGTTTTGAATAATGTAAAAATACATGAAACACTACAGTAGTTCTATCTGTTAATTTATATACACCTTACTTCTCTATGGCTAACTATGCGATTTATTTTTAATTCTCAGTTAAAGTTTGCGCAACGAAGGCTTTCGAATAATTTACGAGGTTCGCGTGGTTCGATAGAATTCGATCTTAAAGCGGATCTCCTCTCTATCTTTCGATTCCGCGCGTACGTACCTGCCAAACCGTGTAAAAGAGCCCACTTCGCGGCACAAAGAAGTTCTTCAATCTATGGAGTGCTCTCTTTGCTCGTCTGCTGTTTGAGTATGTATCGCGGACCTCTCGCGAGTGCTGCACACAGATCCGAATACAGCAAAGCGTGCGTGAAATAGGCGCGTCTTCGACCAGCCCTTTCGTCGCCCAGGCGCGGAAAGAACCAACTTTCGAAACACGGTCGCGGCAAATTGCAGCGACAGATGCCATTTTGCGCGAATTAATGTAAACACAGTGAAACGCTGGAGCGTGGTAATTTGACGCGAACAAATTAGATCCCTCGTCACGGAATTAACGCGAGCGGAACCGAGCGTCATTTCGATCGTGACGCGTAATTATTCGTCATTCTTTCGTTTGCACACATTAGTTGCGCGAGCCAGGCTGATATTCAGACGAATCTTTATCATTCGTAACAGCAGTTCCGTTCTGAATCATTTTTGCTTCCCCCCTTCCCTCGAATACCAACGAAAATATCGACTTTAGAACAGTCAGATATACAGGATATTCGACCACCCTTGGGAAAAATTTTAATGGGAGATTTTAAAGGCCAAAATAAGGCGAAAATTAAGGGCAATTTGTTGGTTGAGACTTCGTTAAAAAGTTATTAACGTTTAAAGTTCCATCTATACACGTGGTAGTGGTTCTCACTCACAAAACTGTAAGATTGTCGACACGTCAGTAAATAGAGTTTCTCATGCTGAGTGAGAACCATTACTACAGGCGGAACTTTAAAGGTTAATAACTTTTTAACGAAACCTCAATCAACAAATTGGTATTCTCGATTTTCGTCTTATTTTGGCCTCTAAAATCTCCTATTAAAAATTGATATGTTAGATAATTGGACTATATCTACATATAAAGTGATAAAAATGAGGAATATAATCACAAATCTCTGGCTATACGTTACATTTTCAATAAAGAATTTTTTTCTTGAAAATGCGTAGGATTTCGGAGGTATGTATATTCACCAAAAATGATTATAATTGACCCCTGCAACCGAAAATAATTTTTCCAGAATGATTTGAAATTTTACACAAGTCGTATTCTAGTTTCATTTCTTTTTTTTTAATTAAATGGTCCCTAGGAGATCTAATCTTTTCGTATGCAACTCTTATTAAATTGAATTAAGCACACGATAATACGTGTCCTTAAACGTATTTGTAAAATACAAATTTTAAATAACGAACAAAGAATAGAACACTTTTTATTCGTCACTCGTTGAATAAGAATCCACATTTCAACTACACAGAATGTTGTGCCTCACAATGAAGAAATGTATATTTAACTGCTCGATCATACAGATAACACAGATAAGTTGTTATAGGTCGGTCATATTGATTATTTACGATTCGAAATAAATTTTGCTCGTCTCTGGCCGAGAGGTAAGTCGCTCTTTGACCTATTCGAAAACGTACATTATTACAGTCGTAACAGTTGAATCCGTAGAGAAATTAAAATGTCGCTTAAAAAAGTGTCCAACTTTGGTACGAAACGATTCGACCGAGTTTGACGACACATAACGCGTATCAAGGGTGGTATAAAATCTTATATTCCTTCCGAAACTCGGAGGGAACTCATGAGTATCCAGTGAAGATCGAAATAAATGAAATATGGTGTTGGAAGTACGTGGCTGACACGACTGAAAAACGAAAAACAGGAAAGAATGATGTAAAAAGACGGTTTGCGCTTAATTTTAGCGCTAATGAGATTACACGAGAAAGTTCTTTATATAGCTTCCGAGCTTTTGGTTTCGTGTAAGTTAATAAACGTTAAAAGCGAAACGCTTTCTCGTAGCTGCAGAAACAAAGATAAGTATATTAAACGGATTTCAAGTGCTTTCTGTTGCTGCGGCAACAAAGATAAGTGTATTAAACGGATTTAGTTTCGAGGTTGGGAGAAGATGACGAGCCACTTTGTTAATTGAGTTTTGCCCTTACGGCACCGACGGTATACTTCTCCTGAGGGTATTAAATGGCGCGAGTTACATTAGCCTCGGCCATCGACGATGGCCCCTACGTTCATCGGAAACCGAAGAATATTAATTACGTTCTGCTTCCAGCAGACGGTATTCTCCAATTACCGGGCGAGACAATTGCAAAATTTTTATCGGTACAACTACCAAGAAAATTAATTGAATACCTTTCCCATTAATTGATACTCCTTTATCGTCCTGCAAATCGTCAACAGTCGTATCGCGGACGAAGAAATTTCGCCGGCACACCCGTCGGTCCTGCCTTTAAAAACCGACCGCCGGTTCTCAGAACTCCGCACACAGTAATTATCTCGACTTCCGTGAACTCTGCAAACTTCGGTACTACGAGATTCAAATCGAATTGCAGAAACTCGACAGAATGTCGCTTCTCTACATCTGGTACCGACATTACTTGCCGCTCGAGCGAATCAACGTAAAACGCGTCTCGCCAAGAAGCAAGTTTGCGAGTTCCCGACCTCCTTGCCCCGTATTTCATCGGATTCTTTCATCGCTCGAACCCTCTTCGTTACTACCGCGAGCCCGAGTTTCCGCGCCTCTGTGCCGATAATTCTGTAATTTGTGAGCAGTTGCTTAAATAACATATGATATTACCGGCAGACATTTCTTCAGCCACGTCCATAGTCGCGGAAGTTTTATACGCTCGCGCGATATTGGATGAAAAGCGTGCAAGCAATCCGAAATTCGAGTTCGAACCGACGAAAAGGCGATGGCTTTCGACGGAGCCCGATACATCTAGTTTCGAGACTATTCGGTGCAATTCTGAGCGAAAATTGTGAATAAAATTTACTTAATTCTGTTTATCGCTTGCAACATTAATTACAAAAATATAAAAATCTATTTATAATGACTCCTATTAATGTTCGGACATCATAATGTTTGAGAGTTTATTGCTGTAAATTTTTGTTTATGAAAATGTTATCGAACTGATTGTTACTATCTTAAAACATTCATTGTGTGTAATAGAAAGATGTATTTAATTTATTTAATATGGATAATATTTTTGCATAACAAGCGATTAATTTGCAATTTAAAATGGTGTGGCGTCACTTCCCATACTCGTCACCGAAGCAGTGCAACAAAAGGTTGGCCGTTAATTCCTAGAAATAGTAAAATAAATGTAAAATTATCACGCTCAATGTCTAAGACGTGTAAATACATGAAATATACGAAATTCGATGCGAAATTAGCTTGTTTTTGAGGTGGACATTACGTAACCTATATATTTTGGAGATTCGAAAATGAACTTTGAATGTTTAAATGTCACGTATGGTTCGTGCCAAATTTCGAGTAAAAATATATCAACCTTCGTTAGCTTTAAATTGAATTAATTAATCGGATATGTTGCTTCGTTGCTCGACAATTTGCTTCGCGTGACATCAAATTGAACATTCAATATTATCAGTTTACCTGACAACGCTTATCAACGGAAGTAGTATTACCACCTGATTGTCTATTGTGTCCATGATTCAATATCGAATATTAAGCTTGTCTTACCAGTAACCTTCGATGTCATTGATTTCCAATTTGATGTTACACAAATTGTCGAGGTATCAAGCAAAATATCGCGTTAAATGTTGGATTTTATGCAAAGGTTATTGCAATTTACATCAAAGTTTGATGCTCTTTCAAATTGTCACGTAAAAAATATGACATCGCGTTTACGAAAATTTTATAAAGTTCATTTGGCCGTTATTGTCCCTTTAATCAAGATAAGAGAAATAAAATTTTGCTCTGTTGTGATTCATCGATTTAACAATTGGTTTGAAGCAATCGAGTACTGATTATTGCCACGACGAAACGAAAGGTCGTGAATTTAAGGGAGGTTTATTCGAAAGTCTCGCTAACTGATTAGGTTGTTTTAAAACTCGAGCAACAGCTTGTCACCCTAAGTCTAATAGTATCGTGAAATATTAGCATAGGTCTTTGAGGGCTGATTTAATGTGTCCTGATGCAGGAATTAGTTAAGCGAACAAGTTATACATTATCCTGCTAAAAACGTTGTATAGTATGGCATCGCGTATTTCCGAGAAATTTGTTGAAAGCATAGAATTTAGCAACCAACGAAAATGATCAATGTATGAAATTCGAGAATGATAATTAATCTTCAACGAGCTAATGATGACGTTGGTTATTTTTTATATGTTAGTTCGTTAAAATGCAAGTCGTGTGTTTATTCTTCTTCGATTAATGTTTATTGAAACAAATCTGCTGAAGAAATTTCCATTCACTGATTGTGAGTTATTGAATTTCTCAATCTATATTACAGGAAGTTAAAATTCTTTTTATTTATAACAATTTTCCGGTCCCTCTTCTTTTTCAAAAGTTGGTTAAAACATTTGAAGTATTCAAGTTTCTGAAACAATAGCGCGTCGGTTTTCGAACACTATTTATGTACCATATTCAAATTTCGTATCGATCGACCATATAACTGTTGAGTTATCATGCATACCGTGTCGAAAAATGTCGTTTCGAGAAAAACGATTTCATAGTTTCGGCGCACAATGGCAGGGTACACAGAGAGTCCAGCGCCATAAAATTGTCAATTTTTCGAATTCTCCGCCAATCTTTTCGAAGTAACGCTTTCAGAACTTCGATCTTAAAAATAATGCGAAATTATAGCTGTTCCCTCGACGCAGTTATTTTTAGAGAAAAGACGAAATATAGAAAACATTCCAGAAAACGACCAATTCCCTCTATCGGGCACGATGTACGCGCTGCAAAGCACGAAACGTTAAAAATTCAAAACTCTCGCTTTTCTTTCCCGTGCTCGGAACAATTTGAACACGGAGGTCAGTGTTTATGGGTGACCGATCAAAGGGAATTTCGAAACTTCGACGGGCACGAAAAACTTGATACGAGATAAAATTGCAGATTAAAGCCGTAATGGCAGATACGGTATCGCGGATGGGGCCAATGACTGAAAGCGACGCGGAACTTTTAATCTCTATCCCGTTGGCTGCAGCGATTCCAGAAAAAGACGAGTTCCGCTGGCTCTCGTTCTCCCACCCCCCAAACCCCTTCCTCCATTCTCCACCCTGTCCAGCCAGTTTCATACGTAGACCGTGGATAGTTAAATTCGTTTCATTTCGTTTCGTTTATTTTGCGTCGATTTTTCCGCGGCCGCTTTTTCGAATTGACGTTAAAGGGTGGCTCCGGGTGCGCGCCTCGATCGGACATTTTATGGCACGCGTTTTGATGCGAATGCAATTTTGCTCCAATTCCCGAGTACCAGCGACGCGAGAGTGCATCCGTACGCAGATCGGTCGAACAACGCGTCCCAATAACGTCCCTTTTATCAAATTCTCCACCTATCCACCCCAAAATTGTTCCAAGCTCTTTAACAACACTTTCGTTTCCTTTGCAATTCTGGAGGAATTACGTCGAGATATCATTTTTAATGCACGCAAACATCTTAAATATGAACAGAACATATTATTTAGAAAACACGTAAATAGTTATTGGAAATGTTACAGAGAATAGAAAGATTTTTCAAACAATACTTTTTAGTGTCGTTCGTACGAAAAAGAACATCTGTTTGAGAAATATTTTCGATTATTGTTTGTTCACAGTTTTGTGGATAAAAGAGGGATTCAACGTTTGTGTGCACTTTTTATCGATATCTTTCACCGTTTTCGAAATATTCTATGACAAAGAAAAGTTGCATTTATGTCAAGGGATAATTTCAACCCCTCGAGTCGAAATTCCAAACAAACGAAAAATGGTTTTGTATTGCGGATATACTGATCTATTTGTATACAATTTTATCAAAATTGTAGAATTTTCAAGTTTATGATATTGTTTATTGGTAAATAAAAGTCCATTTGGATAATGGATTGTAATTGAAAAAAATATATATACTTGTTATAATCTCCAATGTATGAACTCCGGTTCGATCACGTATACAGACCATAGATTCTGTACTATTATTCCTATTATTATTTAAATAATCCCATATCTTCAACTACCAACCAAAAATGAAATAAAGAAAACTTTGACAAAATGGCTATATAAAATAAGAAGTTACAGAATTGTTGACTTCTTCGGTTGATAAACAAAAAAAACATTACAAATATTAAATTTCGATTCACATTTTAATAATCCACGCGAAAGATGTAAAAAATATTCATTGTTTGGATAGCATGGTCATTGGAAACGATAGACTACGAGGATATTACCTTGAAAAATAGCTTATGGGGTATGAGAAAAATAAAAAAATCCTTTACAAATAATAATTGTTTATTTTAAAAATCAACATCCCCAAATTCTGCCTCAAGTCGGCGCATGAAATATATTCGATAAAATAAATTCGAGGACACGATGTTCCTCTCCCCCCTAGAGCGCGTCGCCTGGTACCGAGGGCCCCGCGGGATGGCTTAGCTCCAAATTAATGAATCACCGTGAAATGTTTTAATAAACAGCCGGCTATTAAACGCGGCGCTCGGTGTAGAAGACACGACAAACATGGCCTCGCGCGTAGAATTAATTAAACCGAACGCATTGTCTCCGCGGACTATTCACCGAGAATATTTATAAAGCAGCTTCGAAACCTCGAACGGACTCGTTGCGAAAATTGTCGCGAATCTCTGTGAAGCGGCGCGACTGGTTCATCAAGAGAAGTCTGATTAAACGGCGGAGGACAACCAATAGCAAGGCAACCCGCGAAACGACAGGGAGGCAAACGAGTAGCTTCGAAGGAAACGAAGGACCGTGGATCCGAGTAGAAGGAGACGACCGGACCGGGGGAAAAGAGATTGGAAAGAGAATCCGAGATGGAGCAATGGCGTGGCCCACTCTACCCTGTCGCTGGTTTTCGCAGTTTCTGGTTAGCTCGTCCGAAAGGAAAGCCGTTGCAACACCTTACCGGGCGTTTCAGCTCCACGGCCGCGCGGTAGTTACCAAACCGTGGAAAGGAGGACGACAGAAGAGAGGATAAAACGACCGAGGGACCGACAAACTAATCAGACTCGACCAATCCGACTCGTTTCCCCGAGGAGGATGCTTCCTCTCGGTGGACAGGATAATTTAAACTTTCCCGCATGGCGTTCCCGTCCGCGTATCTCGATCACTCGGCTAAACAGAATTAGATACGAGCATCAAATTCAAACGTTAACCACCTAGCCGCGTTCCCCGACAAATGCTTTCTGTCCGCCGGAGCCACTTCTCACTGACCCGGGCTGCCTTTCTCTCTCGCGAGCGTGCGTTTTGTTCATCGAACGCGGCGGTTTCGGGGGCTCCGCATTAACACGATTCGCGTAACGAGACACGCTCCCGCTGCTAATCTTGCCCCGTTAAGCGCCCAATTATTCGTTTATTCTGACTGGAACAACAAACCGTCCAACAAACGAACCTTCGGAGCTTTTAAAACTGCGGTACAGTGATTCGAAACGTGAACATTGCATGTTCGTTTTTCGTACAGCAGAGATGAAACTCAACACCAGTTTTTATGTTTTTTTTAGGGCAGCGAGTATCATGTTTCGTGTCGTCTTTCACGCTTCACTAGCTCCAAAGAAGGTTCCCCCCAGGTGGGAAGGATAGAAATGTTCGACTTACGAATCTGAGGTTCGTTTTAAGAACCATTACTGTACAATGGAATCTTGGAAACAGATGATGAGCGGGAGAGTCAAAAGTGGAACGAAAAGAAGGTGAAAGAATCGAAGAAAGCGTGCACGCGTGTGAAGAAAGAATAGTTCTATAAGTAAGATTAATAAAGGTATTAGTGAAAGTTTCATTGCGTTAATTGGTGTTCGTAATTATTAACCATCCTGTTCCTAAAATTACACAGTGGAGTTCGATTAATAATGGTTCACCACCTTTCCTTATTAGTTCGGATAATAGAGGCTTCGATGTTCGATATATGGAGGCCCAAGAACGCATGATTAGTTTCAGATACAGCCAGAATCGAATACAAACAATTGCAAAAGATTTTGTATAAAATTTAATTATATTCCTAATGTATACTGACAACGCTAATTCTATACATCTAGGATAACAAACCTGTTTTATGCGTCCCTGTTTATAACGAAATTTATAAACAAATGTATCTTTCGGCATCGCAAATAAATAGATATAAAAAATGCTGATGAATTTTTCAGCTAGATAATCGTAACAGCGCTTCGATTTCATCGTCGCCTCATTTGCATGCTTTTACATCCCATCCATCTATAGTCGCGAACTTTTAAAACGCTATTTGCATAAAATATCGGACTCCTAGATCCCATGAATACTAAAAATATATTTTGTATAATATTTTGTACGCAAAAAATTTAAACGGCAGAATAAAATAGCGTGCACGATAAATTCGCGTGTTATGTTGAACGCGGCAGAATTTCAACCTGACCTCATTTGATATTTACGAGTATTATGTCAAACATAAAACGTGTGGTCAACCATTGAACAAATAGAACGATTAATCAATACTGCTCGAACGAATAAAAATTGATATTCGTTCGGAATTAGATATTCACGCTGTACGCGAATAACACCTATATTTATATCACGTTTATAAATATTGTAAACCCGATACTATCCCAACTAATAAAAAGATTATTAGAAAATCTACTTTAATATTAGAAAATCTATTTTAATATTATAAAAGTCTATTTTCGTATCTAGCGTGTATTATTTTTCAAATATTTTCGATCTCATTTCGCCAAGCAATCCTCCAAATATTTCGAGGAACGCGCTACAAAATTGTCTTCGCGCGAATATTTCATATGTTATAGCGCAATAG
Source organism: Colletes latitarsis (assembly GCF_051014445.1). Lineage (NCBI taxonomy): Eukaryota > Metazoa > Arthropoda > Insecta > Hymenoptera > Colletidae > Colletes > Colletes latitarsis. The sequence goes on along the minus strand of NC_135139.1, from coordinate 11,712,854 downwards.
GGGACGTATCAAATAGCATGCAATCTAATAACACTAAACTCCACCGTAAACTCCGACGTTCGCTCTTGAAAGTCTCAATCTTCTTCCGTCTCCTTTGCATCATAAACGACATATTCATCTCTTTAAGACACATATATGGCGAGAATATAGCAAGCAGCCGAATTCATTGTACGTTGAAAAGGTGACAATTTTACAAAATAAATAATAATTTAAAATTTATTTAGGGACCTGTCGAGAGCAAAGGATTGCAACGGAAGAAGAAATAATTTATAAGTTAAAAAGTTTACGGTTCCGTTAAAGTCCTGCTTCTGAGCCCACAACGTCACACCTTCGCTACTTTCATCGTTACCAATCAAAATTTCTACCTGCACTCTGTTTGTTTCAGATTTCAACGACCCAGCCGTGTCGCTCCTATTTCAAAAGGATTGTTGGTGTCACCACTGTCCTTTTAATTTTTCCCGATCGTTTTTCGTAGGCGAATGGACAACGTTCGCTAGAGGCTGCCGACAGAGCCTCCGTTCGCGATATAGAAAATAGCGCGCAGCTATCGCGGTTCTGTCAACTGTAAACGCAAAAAATAGCGAATCCCGGGTCGCAGCGCGTTTTACGATCGAAATATCGATCATCAAGCCGGTACATCGTCAACGATAAATGTCTGCGCACGGCCGAGTTTCCCCGGACATGCGGTTCCCTGTACACAGAACGTGGATTTTCGTTGACGTTGCTAAAGCCCTGTATCAACAAACTCGATCGAACTTTCGCTCTGTCTTCCTGTCCACCGAACCTTCTACCAGCATCGTTCATACCGTTTCATTTCTTTACAAAAGACACCGTTCAATTATTCATTTTTACTTATTCATTTCCACGACTAATGGATCGAAACCCAACGCCTTGCTTAAGTTAGAAAACAAAGGAAAACTGTTCCATATTGCAATGAAATGGATTATAATCACTGTTCGGTAGACCAGTTACTTGTAAACAAAGAAAGTAATTTTTTTATTCCCCGAAGTTTTTTAAATATATTCTTGTAAATATACTTTATAGTTTTCCTAGTCGCGAGTACAAATTAGAATTAAATTGAATTTTCACTGATTTTTACTCCGACTCCGTAAACTCCTTCAAAAATTTGTTGATACTTATTATATTTCCTAAATTGTGTTCTCTCGCGTTCATGTTTCTTTTTAGGTATTATAAAATTGTGTGCTTCTCGTTCAAATGAAATAAATAAATAAATGAAATAGAAAAAATATACAGAAAGGGACGCTTAAGTCGAGGCAACCGAATACTTTGAAAATTATTTTTCATTAAGTATTTTATTTGAAAAACTTCAAAACGGTGCGCGTACTTCGTTAAAAAAGAAAACTGATTTGTGTATCGCGAGTTCTCTGTGATAACGCGCGACTTTTGTTTTAAAAGTAATTTATGACGACCGTATATTCGTTTACGTTCGTTTAAAAATTTGGAAAAGAACAATCGGACCGAAAAATCTATATTCATGTTTGTTCGATATCTCTGTAACAATTTGTAAAAAAATTCAGTCCAACATTTCCATTTTTGTGAAATAACGAAAAACAAATTCTCGTTTTTCCAAGATACACGACTGCGTTTAATACACAGTAGTCATAATTTGTGACAAAAACAAATAAAGTGACTATAGAACATATTTTGAATAACAGAAAATAAAGAACAAATATTTCAATATTCCTTTTACTGTTTTGTAAATTATTTCTGTAGAAGGCTAAACAAATTAACGATTTCGTTTATTTCGTTCGTTGAAAGCTAAATCGATTAATCGAATCTTTTCTATTCTTTCGATTTTCCGATCGTGCACCCTGGTTATTCCCCTTTAACGAGCCAGGATTTAAAGTAGAACCGACGTATTCACGACACGGATCCACGAACGCGCGCATAACTTCGTCCGCTTTCGCTCGAACAGAACTAAAAACTCACCGATGACGCCAAAGCGAGACCAAGGCAATTTAACTTTCACGAGCAGAGTCGAATGCTAGCGACTCCGAGCTGGCTGACACGCTCGCGTCAGAACCTTTTGACAGAAACGTCGGTGGAAACGGTCAGAGAAACGATCATCAAAAAGTATGCTTCCACCGAAGTTTTATCGCACCCTCCTCCTATCGGAATACGTTATTCCCTAAACCAGTTCCTGGTCAAAATTATCGTATCTGACACACCAGATCGAAACGTCCGTGGATCCCGATGCTAGGAATTGCTCGTGTTCGCGAATATCGATTCGCGTCTATCGAACAATATTTACTGTTTAATGGCGCGCGATACAAGGGATGAGAATAGACAGTAAAATGGCTGCAAATATTGAAAGATCCACCCGGGGATTGGAATCGAAACGTTTCACGCTGATGTTTGAAAATTCCATAATCGATTTAACACTAAGCGTTAAAGATCGTTAATGGTCTTGGTTGACGCGAGCTTGACGACTAATAATAATTTTGAGTCAGAAGAAACACACTGCTATTTTGAAATACACATAGTTTTATTTAAATTCAACGCTTGAAGTGCTCACATCAACCAATTCAACAGAGATTTGATAGAATATCTCATAAACTGTACGAACGTCACAATAGTTTGATACTAGTGAATCGTTTAATGCAACCGTTGAATTTCAATAAAATTATATATTTCAAACGCGAGCATGTTCCTTTGAACTAAAACAAACACGTATTTACCCAGGCTGTTTAAAGTAAGCAGTATTTCCTCGCGACTCGTTTCGTTTCGAATGAAACTGTGAGAACAGCGAGTCACGATTTAGAAACCGATAATCGAGTTTAGATAATCGTTAACCGCGTAAACTTCGCTGCAGGGCAGCGGCGCGAATGTCCGCGTGAAAAGTATCGATGAAAACGAGTCGACGATTTATGACGCTACCGGCGGTACTTTAACATCTTTATTTTGCTACCATTTCCGCAAAAATTTATCGGCGGTCCGTTCATTTTTTCGCGTCTAACGCAGCGACAAAATGCCCTCGTTAATCGAAGGGCTTACGTCAATTACGCTAATGAGCACCGCGAATGATCACCAACGACCAAGGATATTATTAGCAAAATTAACGTTTAAATCCACGCCTCATAGCGTTGGGAATCCGTTCCGGGAAACCGGTATTTCGTACCGACGGACAATGGTGGAAATTGGCCAATTTTTTATCTCGCTACCCAACGGAAAATATTCACAGGATTTCACAGAGTCAGAAATTTATAATTATATATCAACTGTTGTTAATCCGTGAAATTTACTTAATTACCGTTACACGAGAACAGTGACCGATTTAATAATGTATTTGCAACAGAAAACAACATTTGATTTAAATATTTCTGAAAATAGTAATGTCGTTACAGGAAATTAACGTTTGAATTTTAAAATACCATGAAATTGCCAATGTTTCGTTTGCCACGAGGCTCTGAATTGGCTAATTTTTATCATTGTCTTTTCAGTTTAAATTCAACTTGGAACGAACTCGTTTACCAGTTATCAAACGACTGCGATCTATTTTGTAACTTTACAGCGCTATCTCACGCGTCTTTCAACATCGTCAGTGTCGCGATCTAATTTCCTGCGATCATCGTGCGCTCTTCATCGTTGAGAAACTGTCAGTGGAAATATCAATATTCATCGATGATGTTCAAACGTTACGAACTACCAGATGCGTGGAATATCGATTCGATTAGCCCTTTTAATAATTCCCTTCTAATAATAGCCCTTCGTAATTCTACGATTCCTGGGTCTTTTCGAACCCATACATAGAAAATTGGTTGATTATTCGAGGCACTTGTTCCTCTTGAAAATGATAAAATATAGCTAATTTTATTGAATCTTTCATTTGCAATGAGATTACCTGAAAACTCTGTAATGCTTCTAACAGTAAGAATTAATTTATCTTTATATAGTATCGGATAAATTTTTAAAAAACTACACCTTTATTGTTATTTATTACTTCAATAAACATCATGTAAAATAAAAAAGACTAATGATCAATCGGAAAAATAAACTAGAATTTTTCTACAATTAAGAATAACTGTTGTTAAGAATTGAACACATTCACAAAAATGGAATGCTTATATTATAACGCGCATACAAGCAAGTAAATTAATATATACAGTGTATAAATTAAAAAGTTTGTAACCATTTAAAGTAAGTGAATATTTTTAAAACGTATACTTTGCTTTGAAACACACTTTGAGAATATATAAACAAAATAATAATATAATTCTACATTTTCCCCTGCTTCTACATTTTGAAACTCACAATTCTATTGAGAATCCATCAAAAGTTTTCCTTTGTACAGGGGTCGTGGGTAAGATAAAGTTTGAGAAACACTGTTTCAGAGGGATAACGAAGTCAGCGTGCTCGAAAGAATGTATCTTCTAACAGTATTCAGTGTATCCTCGAAAAGTACAAACGTATTCGATTCTTCTGAGAGCATTATTACTTTTGATTTCGTTTCATTGTATCGCATTATGTACATATTTTTCTTCCTAATGCCCGAGTACGTTCAGTGATTCAATAGACATTGAAAATAATTAAAATAACGAAAGATATACATGACTAACATCAGAAATGGGCAAAATTTATATCTAGGTAAATATTTGGAATAATAAATGAAAGATAAACGATTGTTTATCGGTTGTTCGTTAAATAAACATTCAAGGTTCGATTAAAGAATGAAATATTCCATAATGAACACGTACAAAACCTGTTCGATCGAATGAACGTCACAAATAAATTAGTTTAAAATTTTGCCTAACTCTGATCAGGGTTATATCCAAACAAATAATACACTCACCACCTCTTGGAGTTTCGGTGGAGCCGTAGCGTTGTCGTAAACCTGGAACAAAGTAAATAAACATTTAGTTTGTTTTAATTTTTAATCTTGCAATTATGTGCTAAAATTGAATTTTGTTTTTTAATTTGGAATTATTCAATACTGTTTGTAGCTGAATTTTCTTCCTGACACGTTTCAAATCCCACAACAATTTCTGCTAGCCTTTTAAAATTTTAAAGAAAGAGCAATGCTCGTAAAAAATCGAAGAAAATTTTGATTTTTTTTGTTCAAACTATTCAAGAGCATTTTTGTCTGGCTACATAATATTTTGTAAATAGGTAATATAAATATTCAACATATTCCCTCTATTTTCCCCCTCATCCTACGACATGTTAGCTTTAATTTAAATAAAATGTCACGTACGGTTTAGACAATAACTTGGTCGATTTAATACAGTGTCGCGTATGTCGGGTCGTGATGAAGACGTTCTCTGAATCGTGAATGTTGATTACGACCAGGTGAGCACTACGTGGAAGATACGAGCGTATTGCGGAATAAACCTATCGCAAGCAAATGAAACGGCCGAGAAGAAATTGTTCCCGCAAATCGGACGGGAAACAGAGACGCAATCAAAACTTTCGAGTTCCACGAAGCAGCGTTTCGGAACTCTCAGGCCTGAAAGGTCTTCCGACTCTAGTAGCTTTCTCCACCCCTCTGTCTTCCTCTCGGCTTCCCCTAATGTAATGGCTAAATTAATTTTCAGAAATACTCGAAAATTACCGCGAAACTTGCTGCGCCGTGCCGAGTACTCGAGATAACGCGCTCGATACCACGTCTAAGCCGATGCGATCCCTCGCGTTTTAACGAGTCTCGTTTTTTAAATAATTAACAAAGATCGCGTAAAAACGAAACGTTTTTAGTTATCAATTTAACCAAATCGAGCAACTCTCGCGAACTCGCGAGGAGCTCGAGAATTAAGTGGCCTAGCAAAACGATTTCGTTATACGACAATCTCTAAAAAAGATATTATTTCGATCCCCCATTACACGAATTTTCATTTTAATTTTCAACGATCACGAAAGAAATTATTGCTCGGTATCTTCTTGCGCTTCGAGGAATTAAATCATATTCATTGCAGACAATTTTTCTTTTTTTCCGAGAAAAAATAGCTAGCAATACAAATATCTTTAAACGAATCGAAATTGTTCGAATGGAATCGCAAATAGTACATTGAATTTTTCAAATTTCGGTCTGGACGTTTCAGAGTGTTTTATTTCCCAGCTGCGTTCCCTGTGTACGCTCCATATTAGTCAACGCGTGAATTGATCAAAGTAAATATACCGGTTGAATTTTGTTTCAATAAATTTCAACAACACAAAAAAGATAATCCATACAATTTCTAACGGAAATTCTTTGGTTATTCAATATTAATTTCCTTATTGGGAACATTAATGGTTGACGTGTGTACATTGGAAGTAGAAGAAAGTATTCCTAATTACATAAATTGGCATGTTACATCTTTTCTCAAAAGGCTGTAGAATGACAATAACAAATGAACACATGAATATTCATATTATTCATATAAATATAAAAAAAAGTATTTATACAGTTCTGTTATCATTATTAAGTATACAAGTAATTTAAACGTTTAAAGTAAGTGATAAAAGGAAGAACGATATTGAAAGGAAACGGGTTATAAGAAGGAATAAATTAGAAATTCATATCTAGTATCTCATTTTGTAAAATCCTTTCAGTTTCCACTATTGCGGTGTTTGTACTTTGTGCTTTCTGAATATTTCCAGGCATATTCCGGGACATTTTAATAAAGGAATTTCAATATTTTTCCAGCATTGGAGCCACTATAGCTTCGACGAGAAACTGAAGTAACTCCAATGCTAGCGATACGTCGAAATACTTTTTTCAGAACATTACGAAAGTCGGTTTCTTTGTCGCGTTATTCATAGCGAATATACATGTCATTAATTCAGGTGTTCCCGATGGATCAGGCTGAAATTGGTCGTAACAGCTTCAAGAACGGTATCAGAACTAACTCTGATCAGAACCAACAACTTCCGTAGCAATCAAATTTCAGGAAGTCTTTGGTCACCTTAAATCAATCAGTTAGCAAGCAATCAGGTCCAATTTACGAGGAACGTCAGACCACGATCAGATTATGTCAGAAATTCCAGAAAATACACGGTTATGCTAATCGTCTTTGTATAGTACCGCAAAGTTGTTATCCGATACTTTGGTCCAGTTCGTGAAAAATAATTTCAAGTTTGTAGAAAGTTAGTCAAAAGTGTCAATTCAAATTTTAAAATATCTGGTTTAATCTTGACCATGTACATTACATAGATGAAAGAATTTATAAACACGTTTCGAGCGTAAAAATAAACCAAAAATATGGAATAAAATTCTTCCATGCAATACTTTGTTTTCGAGTAAATCGATCTTGAAGATTTAGACATTCAAGACTCGATTAACGTGTCTGTTCGTTACTCGTTACTTCCACTCGAGTTACCGTTTGTGTAGTGTTATCTGACTTCCGTCGAACTTACTATCTTCTAACTAGTTCGATCAGGTAAAACAGATAACACTACGTGGCTGTTAATGTTTACAAACACCAAAACAAGTAGAAAAATGACAAGTGTCATTCCTTGATGGAAACTATCTTTGAAAATTATAACTGTGATAATTTATAAATATGACAGAGATCAATATTTAAAAAGTATCGTATTTTTCTGTAACCTGTAACGAAAAATGGTTGTCATATAACGATAAAAAACAATTTGAACGACGATTGTACGTTGACAAAACACCCGGACGTAGGTTGAAACGTTCGTCTATTCTCTATTAAAACAGTACGAAACAATAGTAATATCATATTGCCAACAAATTGATCCAGAACCAGCCCGTATTCTCACACAATGGCGTACCCATATTTTTGCACGAGTATATTCGATGGCACACATCGCACATCGCAATAACAAAGTTACATTTTCTGCAATTTTATTGAGCTATTAAATTTTGTAACGTCCAGTATATATGCTATTCCTTTTTTCAGTGAATTATCACGTTTCGCCATTCGAAGCTGTTTCTGAAGGACAAAACATTCCTTAATCGAAAATCAGCACTCGGAAGACGTAATCGTTTATGTAATTTAAAAATATTGAATTTTATAAAAATGGAATTTCTTTTTCTCGTATATTTATAATTTAATCGATATAAGTTTATCATTTTTGAACTTATGACAAGTACTAATCAAAAACATAAATTAAAGCAAAGTCTCGAGTACATTCGAATTAATAGTAACTCATAAACTTAAAAGTATTATTAGTACTTTAGATTTTTACCCAAGACACAACCGGTTCTAAATATGGGCTGTAAACGTATGCCTCGATACTGAAATTACATCCTTCTTCCCGACTTATACCTTTTGTTTAAATTACAAAAGAAATGATCACTGCAATTGCTTTAAAGCTACAAATGGTACGATTGAAATAGCTATGAGATTTCGATTGTAAACTTCATCGAAACAATATAACGTGAATACAGTATGGTCCACTGGTCGTAGCAGCTGGTTGTGCATGGGTCAATTATCTGAAACGACCCTTTAGCAGCTAATTGAGATATTAATTACGATACGTTCATGCTAGAAATAACATTTTTTATAGAGGAGACCTCAAGAAAGCGAGGCAAGTTTTTCCAAATTTTTCGAAGACAGCTGCAAAATATGTAAAATAAGTTCTGACTTAAAAAAATAACTTCTCGATGAGAATAAAATAAACATTAAATGCAATTTATGCATTTAAGCGAAACTATGATTCATATTTCTTCATCTGGGACTTCATATAAGCAATAACACCGTTATATTGATTATGACGTTATGTTTTTAAGGCATTAGCAATTATCCGTTGTAAAGACTTGGAAGGTATACTGAAGTCGTAGTAATCAGTAATTAATACGATTCTAAATTTGTTTCAATAATGATCATTACGAATGGACTTGCTCAATTTTTAAAAATACATTCTTGCAATCAAATTTTATAGTTAAACTTCGTTCGATTAATTTATGATATCGTACACCATTGGACATGTAATTATAAAAATAAAAAGATGATATACATATCTAACAAATAGTACCATTAACTTGTTCTTTACACCAAAAAAATGTCTCGTATCGTCCGCTGAACTTTAATATCAGGCAAAAAGTATATTTACGCGTGGGCGTACTTTGGCTGTGACTTTTCGTACGCGTCGTTATTCGAACGGTTCGTCGAAGCCATTAGGCATCCCAGACCTCGTGCAATAACCAAATCGACGAAGTGAAATCCGCGTCACGGACTCGACGGAAGAAAATCGTAAAAAAGCTCGCTCTCGAGGAAGAAGGGAGCGAGGCGCAAGGTGTTTCAACCGACTTTTCTCGCTCGAATCCTCGGTGTTTCTCGTTCGTCGAACATAAACGGTAAAGTTAACGTACTTACAGCCCTATCGGAGCGAGATCCCCATCATGTGCGCCCGTTTTATATCTTCTTCGTGCCTCGGTCTCTCTTTCCTTCCCCCGGGTTGGTCGTTGCAGGCTGTATAAGCGGCCCGTAACTTTCGCATTCAAACTTTATCTACGGTACTTTTTGAGCGTAACGTCAACTCTACACCCCCGCGTGCCAGTCCGCCGAGCTCGCTGAATTACAAATCGGACGTGGCGCGGCGTGCACGGGGATAAAAGCGACGCGGGTCCAACCAGGGGGAACGAAACGAAAGAAAGCAGAAAGAATGGCTGGAAAAGTGGGAAGAAAGGTTGGTAGGGAAAGAAAAAAGAACGGCCGGCTGGGATAGAAACGAGGGTATTTCAATCTCGTTCGTTGCCTCTACGGCACTCCGACGCATCGGGTTCGAAAACTTTCGCTTCCCAACTCGTCCGGCTGACTGAGTTTTTCGAAGTGGTATAGAAACCAGATCCTGGCTCGGGGACCGTGCACATTTTCAACGTTCACCTACAACTCACTCTCTCCCCGTCTCCTCTTTTTTTTCTGCGGCCAAGTCTCGAAAAACCGGGAATGGCCCTCTGCTCTGCAGTTTGTTTAACGAAGCAGCCCGATGACGTGTATATTCTTTTTGCAAGCGGACAGGAGAAACTTCGCCGGCTCTTAATTCTGTTTACAGTAGAAACGAGAGCTCGTCAGGAGTTTAGCGAGCAGGATAGATTAACGAGCGTGGTCATAAATTCTCGAATTCCGGCGAGCAACCGGCGGGATAAGCGTTACTTAGGCCGTTATCGCGATTGCAAAATGGATCGGGCTTTCGTGAAATTACATTCCGGGCGTTAATCATTATCGCAACACCCCTTAAAGGGATTCGGGGTCGCTTCAAAGACGATCCGGATACGAAGCGCGGGGAAAGATTGCCCAAATTGGACCGTATTTGACATTTTCTTGTCCCTCTGCAGCAGTGGTTCTTAACCTTTCTTTTCCCATCGACCCTTTTTAGCTGTCAAATGGAGCCTACGGACCCTTTCTATGCAAAGTTTCCTCGGAATAATGTTCTTCAATTTTGGTTAGCTCTTTGAAGTTAGGTTTTATGTTAAAAACTTTTTATGCATGGAAAGAAGATATATATTTTATGCCAAAAACATTTTGTGCAAGTTGGGTCTTTTCCCTTTAAATCGAGCACTGCGTAGGGGTAAATCAATGTTGAAAATTCTGACTTGCTCGGATATAACTTGTACAAATCGCTTTACAAGGCAATTATAGGATTACAAAGATCACCGAATTTCTCGTTCTAAAATCAACGAGTATATCTTTAATTAAAATAATCAAATGGTGTTTGCAAAATTCGACTCTTGAAAAAAGACATTATTATTATTATTCGTCCATATCACAACTTAGGAGATTTATTTTAGTCTAATAGGTCATGTCAAAGCATCGAAAGAATATTGTTGACATTTAAAGGCACAGTGTATGCAAGAATAGTAAATATTAAAAATAGAGAGATAAAGATATGAAAAGAAGAGATACCAAATATTACATATTTTTTACTTAGAAGGCCAAGAGACTGAAATTATACGTATAATTACAGAACATATGTATTTTCACAAATTTTTTATTTGAATGGAACCAATATCTAGCTATGAACAATAAACATTTTATTCAAATTCTATTATTTTTAAAAATTCGTAAAACGATCGTTACGTTGCGTTCATAAGACCGTACGAAAGATTATGGCAAAATCGAACAAATTATCGGTGATATGCGCGGTAACGGAACCGTCGTAACATTTTTGTTATAATAAACGAGTGTCTTTACGCGAGCTTTTTAACGACGCAGCTACGTGGGCGATAAAGAGTGCGAGGTTCCGAACCCATAAAAGTCGTCGACGACGGCACGATTCGGTCGCAGAACTGCCGGCAGAAACGAGAGAACCCTCGCCATCGAGAACGTATACGACGACAGTCGATGGTTGCCACTTGTATAGGTAAGGGTAGGTTCTTAGATCCGAACGACAATATGTATCGCGCGTGTGTATAGGTGGGTTGTAAGTTCAACAGCGAGGGAGCCAGGGAAGCGGGAAAGATAAGAAGTGGAACGTGGGTGGACTCAGTACTTCTCGGTGTCGATAAGAGATCACACCTAACTTAACCTCGTCTATGCCATAGGACGAACGACCGGGAGCAACCCTTGCCAACGAACTAGCGGCGAAACGAACTGGTTTCTTCGCTGATACACGGAACTATCATCTTTAAACAATAACTATACCCAGAAAAAGAATATTCACGAACACGAATACGAGGGTCTTACAAAATACAAGGCAATCCATCTAAATAACTCCTCTAATTGTGGAAGTACAAGAAATGTTTTGCATGCTATTCGAAACAAGTATTTTCTTTCTAAGGTAATTTCTTTTAGTTATAAAAATACGTTCAGATATGTATTATGCATGACCTTTAAGATTATAAATTAAATGGAATCGAAAAATGTTTCCCTATCGAGTTAATTATACGATATAACCTTTACGTCAATACCTAAATCTTCTGATTTTTAGTCCTCACAAAGTTGACAAAATTGAAGCAATATCGAAATTTGTTTAAATATCGTCATTTTATCGAATATTGTTTTTACATTTTTCGTACTGAATATATTTCAACAATTTATTGCATTCGTCAACGTTTAAACCACCTTTACTATAGTTTTAAATGCTTAAAATATTTATTGTAATACGTTGAGATATATTTAGACAATAATTTTACACTTCAAGCTTCTAATTTTAAAAAATTCCACATAAACAGAAGACAATTTTAGATCCAAGACACAAATATTAATACATCGAAAAAGCATGCGCACGGTGAAATAGCCAGAGGTAAAAAAAATACCTAAATTGCACTCGCACGAGTGTTGAACGAATTCCCGAATTTTTTTTTAAAACGTCGGAACAAAAGGTAGCGAACTTTTCAAAAATACTTTTCCGCACTTCTGTCGCGTACAACGCAATAGTGTTTGCGCGCGTTTTATTTAATTTCACGTCGATAAAAGATTTTCGATGAACGGTTTCGAAATGATAAAACGAACGGAGCCATTCGCGTTCGCGCAGACGGAAAAAGAAAAAAAAAAAGGTAAAATACAAACGACCTAATTCGCCAACGGAATGAAACAATAGAAACGACCCATTGAAACGTTCTCACTATTTAGGTATATTTCGATGTAATTACGGGTTAATCTGTTTCACCACAAATTTGCTTAACAATCAAATGTATTCCGCGACTGGTCGCGAATTCGCATCGACAGAGGCGGAACTCGACACGAATCGAATGTAATTTACCAAGCGAACGAATTCCGCTCGCTTTCGCGCGCCGATTGAGTCGCGGGGAACTTTCCGGGACCATTTTTATTGTAATATATTCCAATTGTGCAAAAAAGTAAAAGTCCGTTTTGAGAACGTTGTTACGGGAGCGCGGAGAAAAAAGGTCGATTGAAACGAAAAGGATAAAAAAAAAGAGAGAGAAAAAAGATTGCTGCAAGCTGTTGGCACAGGCTCCACGCACGCTGCAGCATGCGCGTATATAGATTATCTAAATGGATCGTTCCTATGCACACAATGCCCCACTTCAGCCCGTTCTTTTTGCTCTTGTGCTGCTCGATGCTTTTAATGACGACGTCACGAGTAGCTTTCAGAGTCGGGAATTATTAGAGTAATTCGGAACAAATATTTACCTAAGACAGTCAGCCCGCCAAAAGTCTCATCAAGCGAATAAAGCACAGAACGGTCTCCATTATTCCAATACTATATTATTCAAAGGATATATGATGGAACGATCACCTAGATTTTTCAAATAATCGATTTTCTCGTCCAAATCGTTCATTTAAAAATTTTAACTTTCTTTAAATTTTTAGAGAATCGTAACATTAAGAAAAATAGTATGATTGCAGAAATTAAAAGCGTTTTTCGTAGAAAGAGAAAAGGATCTTAAATATGACAAGAAGATACCTGACATACTGAAGAGTACTTTTTTATATTGTATTTTAAATCCTATTGTTGACCATTTTCATCCTTTGCGTGAAACATATAATTATGGAACGTCGCCGAATCAATGCAACAAATATTTCTTTCCCAAGCTGTTTATTTTAACGATTGTTTCGAGTAATAAAGCATTCTTTTATTTGAAAATATTTCATCGTTCGAGACACAATTTAAACAATATTTCAACGCTTGCAAATATTATAGTTCGCTCTGCGTTAAATCGATATATTGAATATATTTGTGAAGAATAAATAAAAGTGATTCCATATTTTAATTAAACGTTGCTTTACGGAGGTTACTTTGCAAAAAATATGAATGATATTTAGTATAAGCTCGTCGAAATGAATTTTTCAATGGATAAAAAAACTTGTTCGTTAAAGAATAAAGGTACACCCATTATTTCCAGCTCTCTAATCTTCAATCGGATAAAATCACGGCAACGAATGCCTCGTAAACGCTATTACACTCCTATGAAAGCGAACTCTAGCTTTTACTGATTATCAACCGAGAAGAAAAGGCAAAAAAATACGATGCTTGGGATTCGACTTTCAACTCTAACGGAATGCATAATGTGCAAGATCGAATGAGAAATATCGTTATCAAAGAGAACGAAATCGGAGAGGCTGGTCCAAAAGAGCATAAATATCTCATTCGCCAATACGGAATTCGTTCGACTCGATCTGGAAACAACGTTCAACCAGCGTGCAAGCCTCGTAGATTATTTATTTTGGAGCAACGAAATTTCTCTATTCGAACGACGTCGAATACGCTCGCGTATGGTGCCCACATTGAACCGTTTACATTGCCGTAAAATCAATTCCTGTAACGCGGAAACGGAATCAAACATAACCAATCATTATACAGGGTGCCTTTGTAAGGCACTTACTCCTCGTGAAAACATAAGTCGAAAGCGTAGAATAGAATTCTTGTACACGAGACTTCGTTTTCGAGACAAATAACTTTGAAAAGTCGTTACAATATTTTATCAGTTGTTACTCCCATGTAACAATTATTCTATGATAAATACGAAAATAAAATGCGTTGATTGGGTGAATTATGAATTCCAATGTTTACACGTGTTTATAACAACTTACCAAATTTCGATTAATTACTTTCTGATTTTTGAAGATGTACAGATGCTATGTAAAAATAATTCCTTTCCAACGAATACCAAACATGGCTACGAAAAATCATTAATGCATGTTGAAGAGACGTTTGGATAAGAGAGAAACGATCCTTTTTTCGCGTGTCTATCGATGAACCGTAGATACAGTGTCGCGAAATTTTTGTAAAATAAGAACCCGCAGACAAGTCACAGAATGACCAACGCGTTAACGCGTCATCTCGATAATACAACGGACAAATCATCTACGTTTTATGTAGTCGAGTTGAAAGTAACGAGCATACACCGCAGTATTCAGCAATTTTGCGTACGTTCCGCACGACCCGGCAGCCACACACGCTCGTCCGCATACAATGCCAGACGGACGGCTGTATCGTCGAAAATACGAATATTCATTCGAAATTCAGGTGACACGTTGCCACACGCGGGATGTTTTCGAGCATGACGATGGTACTGGCTAAATCGACTTGGAGCACAGTTGACGATACAAATATAGCGACTTCGAAAGAAACTGCACGTTATCGAGACGATAGCATCCTCGATAGTGTGGTGGCAACGTTTCATCATCGACTTCGGAGCTACTTTAATGTTCAATCTCCATAATTCACGCTTTTAAAATTACAGTTGGTGGTGCAGAACGGAAATAAAAACCTCCCCTTCTGTCCCTCTTCCTCTACCTAAAAATAATGTTGTTTCAAAAGTAATCACAGCATGAAAATAATTATGAAATAATATTTAAAATAATGTTACTTTAAAAGTATCCTACTCTTACGAGAGAAGGACACGAGCTGTCCGGCTTCGATTTTAGTGTTCTTTTATAGAAATTATAGTAGTGTAGGAGATTTGTATTGAATATTTGTGCCACGCTGTAGTTTTGTTGAATTTATGTGCAAAAGGGTTGAAAGTGTTTTGTTCGAGAAGGAATGGGTAACCAGGGACAGCGAGACAACAGAGAAAGTACGAAACGAGTGGTTGTGAGAGACAGACGTGATTCTTATATAATATTAATTTATGTTGCTAATCATTAATTTGTGTAAAAAGATTGTGTGCTTGGTGTGTTTCAAATTCGTTTATATAATTATATCATTTGTTCCAAATACAATTCTCTTCGTTAAATCCTACAGTAGAGTGATCAATTATAAATTAGTATAACCCCATCAATTCACAAAATGTTTCGTGAAATTTAATATTAATTCAGTTTGTAAGTTTCTGTATATATTGTGCAATAGATTGAATTACAGGCGATTCAGTACGTAATTGCAGTATGTGAGCTTCCCCTGATTACACATTTTCTTGCAATATAAAAATACGCAAAAACTTATGAACACCTTTTTTTGGTGGACATTTTGGAAACAATAAAAATTCAGTTTCTTCTTTTAACAAAACGTAACTAAATTCGATATGGAGAACAGTGACGACGAAAAACTCTTCATTGTCTACTATTCCTGTTCGCTACGCTGGAGAAAATATAGGTAAGGTCGTAAGTTAACAGAGACTCGCCATACCGATCGCTTTATTTGCATTTGCGATGGTTCTCTTGCCCGCGCGTTCGCGAACATCCGAGATTTCCGCATTGCACGCGTGGATCGTACTAAAAATTAAATCGACGTTTAAAACAAAGCACGCGCGCGGATATCACTACTAATGAATATGCAGGAGCTCGCAGGCTTTTCATAAGCATTCCGGGTCGTGGGATTTCAAACCGCCCACCTCGCGCGATAGTAAATCGTTAAACTAAAATTTAATCTCCCGATACACGTGTGTCCTGCTCCGCAAACCGCATGCGGGAAATCTCGATCAAACGACGCGCTAAGAACCGCCGTCTGAAGAAAAATTTATTGTCGTTTTCCGTTCACGATGAGCGATCGATCACAACGCTAGGAGGCGATTACCGTCGAGACACTGTTGATTCTAATCCTTGAATCTGAATTTAATGAATAATAATCGTCGTGCTGAAGGAAATTGACCGATCTTTCCACGTGGTTTACGGATGTTTATTTCTGGGGATGTCCTGAGGCGTCGCGGGCTCTGTTTGTGAAGTCTGATGGAATAAAATAAAATTACAGGCAAAGGACGTTGACGGATTATCCCCACCCATCGTTTATACAGTGGATAAAGAAAGCATCGGCGCACCTTTCCTTTAAATGTCTTTACATATCGAAGGGATACATTAGTACGATCGTTTAAAGAAACAGGGAAAGAAAAACGAAAATTTCGTACTCGATGCGATATTGTATTTGAATATAATTATACAGCAACGAAATACGAGTTGAAATATTGGTGAAATGTTAAATTTTAATTTCTCCATTATGTTAGAAAAAGGTACGAAGAAATTAATGCTGCGTAAAACAGACATTTTGCTACTAGAACGAACAAAAACATTAACGATAAGAAACAAATAGTAAAAAATATACTGCACTCTGTAAAAATTTATAGCTGAGCAGTGAGGAGGAAGCCGTTTATAAATGAGAAAAATAGATGGAAACGACTTTGCTAAAACGTAGGAAAAAGAAGCTCGATGGAGTTTTAGGGGAATATTATCCTCCCCGATGAGAGTAAGTTCAACATTTGTGACCTCGACGGAAAAAGGTTTGTCTGAAGGAAACGAACACCGAACTGAAAAAACAGAATACTCAATCAACTGTGTAATACGACGATGGCCATGCCATGGTTTGGGGTTGTACGTCATGAAACAGAGTCGAAAGTTTAGCATTTTCAAGACAAGAAATCGTCCAATAATTTCCCTAGAGTAATTTTAATATATGTATATTTAAATTTTCTTGGAGACACTAAGAATCTTTTTTTTCTCTTCCTTTATTTTCATAAACTACGCTATTGAGAGTTATGAGAAACTACGCTCATTCGGAAGACACTAAAGGACGTGGTTCGTAATTATGTATCATTTTGTTTTATTCAAAGAAAAACATTATACGTTTTACAAGTTAAAATGTTAAGTTCTTGTAGTTAAATTGAAGGTATGATTTCGATTAATTGCACACGCGTGCAAATGAAATTCATTACCAATCGATAACTGCAATACACGTTTAACGACGTAACGAAACACGCGACAGGATCGAGCCTTGATTGCTCGCTATATTAATTGAAGTCGGAGTGCTTCAGAGGCACGCTGATTGACTGAAGATGTCTGTCAGTAGCCTGATTGCATCTAGCACTGCTAACTCACAATGTCAGAACTAATTGAACACGTTGAATATCTCATGAAAGTCTGATTGCTACCACAAATTTGCGTTCCAGTTTTCTGAATGTATCGTGACCTCTCTTTCATTGCACAGACATATAATACATTGTTCACGAAGAAGAGACGTAACGATAACTATCTTATTTGGAATGATGAGTAGAACTTTGGCTATAAGGCGAAGTTTCTCTCGGACTCTGAGCCCTACTTCTAGATACACGACTCTGAAACGACGGCCAAGAACTAATTTTTCTGAACAATAATCATTAGATTGTGTTATCAGAACGTTACTTTTACTAAATTAATACCGATGGAGAATTGACTCGCAAGCAGTAAATCGAGCATATCAAGCAAGCAAATAATACTAACTTAATCCTCGGCTAGTATAGCGAATCGATGGTATATGAAACAAAATTAACAAAAATTAATTTTAATTCAAGATAATTATTATTTATACAAAATAATATTTTCACGAATATGTGAATTAAAACACTTATGGTAATCGTTGTTTACGACGATTAAATATGCATGGAATATACCACCATTTAATTTTGTTCTTTACGAGAGAAGATGGACAAAATGTTTATTCAAATTTAATATGTAAAATTTAATTCTCTGCGAGATTTATTTTAAAAAGATTTTTGAAATGTTCACAAATAATAAATATATACCGAGAAAATAGAAATACTACAACAGATAACCATCGTTAATCAGATCTTAATACGAGAATGTAGAACGCGTAAAAATATAAAATAACAAATAGTGTGTTCTTGAAATTAGCAATACAATGAAGGTAGTCATTAACGTTGTACGAAATACAAAAATATATATAACATAAAAGTTTTTGTATGAGAATATTACCTGTATAATGAGGAAACGAAACATTATGACGATCATGATGTAGTCAAATAATTTGAAACAGAGGTCAAAGTGTAGCAGCCAGACAAGAACGCAATAAAATGTTACTGCTTGCAGATAAAAAGGATAGATATGGTCGTACGATGAGAAAACCCCCTAATAAACTTGCTAAAGGCACGAAACAGTGGACTGCATTATCTTTTATTTTGTTTCGTTTCATAAATCGTGAACATTATATAATAAATCGTCCCTGTTTTTACACGTATCCACCTCGACGAATCATTTGATAACTTTTCCGAATTATATCATTACTGTTTGACCAACCTAATATTTATTTTCCACAAATATACCGAATTCAAATATTAACCTTTCGAACGACCTAATACTTTGTATTAACTCTTTCGAAACATGGTGAAATACTGAACAACTCGCAAACACATACGTAAATACAGTTATCGTTTCACCATCGGTATCAAACTACTTTACGTTGCGAAGTACTGAAACGATAATTCGTTTCAATTAGAGAGTTGTTTACGGTGTTGTTGAAAAATTAAAGACAGCAATCGTGCATGCTATCTTTTCATCCGGGGGATGTAATTACCCGAACGTGTTCCTCGCACTCCAACACGGCCTCGCAACGTTTTAACAATCAATTACCTCGCGGCGTATTCTCGGTCTCGCGGAAGCACGTCTGTTCGTTATACGCAAAAAGCGAAGCAAACAAGAACCCCCTGGCCAACCGCTTCTGTTCCTCAAGAGAAAAGCAAAGTTGAAAACTTTCGAGCCGCGTTGGCCAATAACTGCGTTACGCGATCGGTTGGAAAAGTACGCGAACGAAGCCGCGGAGGAAAGGCTGGGCTGCATTGCGTGGCTACCTCTTTTCTCCTCTTTTTTTTTCTCTTCTCCTCCTCCCCCGTCGACCTCGACGTTGGTTGCGATTCCGCGGCAAGTCTACTTACAGGGCAAATGTCAAATCGTTACTCGAAACTTTGCCACTGCAACAGGATTACCTCTAGCCCCTTTTCTCCCACCGAGGCAACTCGAAAGCTGCGCTAGACGAGCGGAATATAAATGAGCGAAACCCGAAGACGAACTGGATCGATCGCGTGCACGTGATAAGGCGGGGCGAGGACGCAACGAGACAGCTTCCTTCGGGGTTCCTCAAGCTCCGGAACACGTGCAGAACATTTCAAGTGGCGATTTTGATATCGGGGATCTGCCGCAAAATTCGATACGAGCCGCTGTCCTTTCTCTTCCGCGAGGAATATGCGGCCACCCGGGATCGGATACCCGACATTATCGGGGACATCGCAGATTTTTCTTACGACGATCCTCCTTTCAGCCATCAATTTCTGACCCGCGGTGTATTCGTCAGCGGCTTCCGCTCGTGAAATCTGCGACGAACGAGAATTTTTACACTCGATGCAATTTTCGTGAACGTGACGCGCCCCGAAAACCGCAGCCCCAACGGCCCGTATCTTCGTTATCCTCGAGATCGATAACTTCAACGTCTTTCCCTCCGGAATTGTCTACTTATTACCCTTCGAGGGAAACGTCATTGTTGCCATTACACTTTGCAACTTGGTCGGAACATTAAAAAGATTCCTTTGTGAGATATTAGTAACATAAAGTTAGAACAAAACGTGTAAAATATATGCAGATATACAGGGTGTTCAGCCACCCCTAGGAATAATTTTAATGGGAGATTTTAGAGGACGAAATAAGACGAAAATCAAAGATACCAATTTATTGATTGAGGCTTCGTTAAGAAGTTATAGAAACATTTCCGGCCACACAGTATATTTTCGGTAAGGAATTTTTTTCTCGAAAGTACGTAGGAATTCGAGGGTATGTCTATTCAACAAATATGATTGTAATTGATCCTCGCAACCGAAAATAATTTTTGTACAATTATTTGAAATTTTTTAATTTTGTCGAAAACTTCGTCCACCTACTCGAATTTTTTTCTCGAAAGTGCGTAGGAATTCAGGGGTATGTCTATTCACCAAAAATGATTGTAATTGACCCCCGCAACTAAAAATAATTTTTGTACAATAATTTGAAACTTTTCAATTTCGCCGAAAAATTTAGGCACCTATTCAAATTTTTTTCTCGAAAGTGAATAGAATTTCGGGGGCATGTCTATTCACCAAAAATGATTATAATTGACCCCCATACCTGAAAATAATTTTTTCAGAACGATTTGAAATTTTTTTTTTTCGCCGAAAAATTTAGGCACCTACTCCTGTCGATTTTTCTTAAAAATTCGTTTTTGATTTTTAGTAATTTTGTTTGACGTCCTACAGAAAAGTTGTGTAATACTTTTTTGTAGGTACCTATGAGCTCTACTTCAGAAAAAAGTTTCATTGAACTATATTCACTATTGTAGGAGTTATGGCTGTTTGAAAATTGGACCATTTTTATGGGGTTTTTCTCATTTTGCGGGGACAAGGACCAACTTTTCGAATATTTTTACAATTTGTACATATTCTCCATCAAAATACGCGTAGTTTGCTTTTTTAAACATTAAAATCGTCCAATCCGTTCAGAAGTTATGACGTTTTAAAGATTCGCATGAAAATTCAGGCAGATATTTCTGGCCAGAAATTATATTTTCGGTTAGGAATTTTTTTCTCGAAACTGAGTAGGATTTCGGGGATATGTCTGTTGTAATTCAATAAATCAAAAACGATTGTAATTGACCCCCACAACCGAGAATAATTTTTTTAGAACGATTTGAATTTCTTTTTCGCCGAATTTAGTCACCCTGTCGATTTTTCTTAAAAATTCGTTTTCTATTTTTAATAAATTTGGTTGGCGCTTCACAGAAAAGTTGTCTAATACCTTTTTGTAGGTACCCGTGAGCTCTAAAATTCCACGAAACTGTGTTGTAAAAATAAATTTTTACGGACCGCTTGTAAAAGATAAAAGAAAGGGAGTCATTTCTAGGCCCATTTTTCCTAATTTCGTTCGACAGCGGAAGGGTTGATATCCTGTATAATCGAGCCATAAATTTTTCAAACAGCGAACGTACGAAAAAGGTAGAATAAAACGGACGGGGGACTCGCGAATAAACGATCGAAAAGAGATTAATATCGCGCATCGTTTATATCGTATCTACTGAAGAAAAGTGGAACATTCGACTCGTGTCCGTTTCGTTTGACCTATCTTCCCTGGGAAGCTTTTTCTCCTTTTATTTCTCCTTACGTCCGTGTAGCCCACCCTAAACCGGCGAACAAAGCAGCGCCGCAATATCGTACGTGATTTAAGAAAAGTTTTCTCCGAAATTGTTTGTGTTATAACCTTTTGGAGAGGTTCCAGCGAAGCGGTGCCTAAGATAAGAATTTTGCTCGCAGTTCCATGGACCGCTGTCACGGAGCAATATCCAGAAAAGGGGAAAGACAAAGAATGAAATCAAAGCGTCGATAGTAAAGAAAACAAAGGATGTAATTGAACGAACTCGACCCCGGTACGTTGCCCGTTATATTTTTCCGCGAGCATAATAAAAAAAAAATCGGGTACCATCGTCGGATCGATTCTGATCCCGACGCATTAACGTTCGTTGCCAATTAAAATTTACCATTTGAAAATTTAAACTGATTCTGTGTCACAAAAACGAAACCATCGACGACCGTCAGTGTTTTAATTACGGACCAAGCTAAATTGCATTTTACCGTTTCTGTAATTTTCCCCGAAATAAAAACCGTTCAATGTTTTAATTTTCCCGCTCGATCGGCGTCGATTATCGATCGACTGTCCGCCGCACGAACAAAACAACGGATACAATTTTCATTTCACCGGTAACGAAGCACGCTCGGATTACCGTCTGAATTTTTAAGGTGACAGCCATCAACGTTGTAAAAGTCATCGCACGGCACCGTTGAAGGCTGGCGCCGTTAATTAATGATTCGAATCTCATTTATCATTACGGCTGGGTCACCGAAGCGACGGCCCGTTCGCATTATAGCGTTCTTCCACCCATACTTTCTTCTTCTTCGACTCTATACCGATGATATTATAGCCCGTTCGCTCTACGCCCTCCTCCCGCGCTGTCTGCCCGCCCTCTCACCTTTCTTTAATTAAATAACTTCAAGACACTATCCGTTACTTCATCTACCCACTCGTCTGCCCGCCCGGCTACAGTCTACTTTTCAGGTCTGAGAACACGGGATGCCCATTAAGGTGAGTTCGCCAAATTCGATATTTCCGATATCCGGTCGCTTATATCCCTAAACCGCCGTTTCCTTCGAAATTCCGCGAGCAACGTCTTCCCGTTGAGCTCCTCGGCGAGGCTAAAAAAGAAGACGATCGTGAACGCGTGTGGCTCCCGTTAAATTAATTTTGACCATTAAACGACCACGCTGGGTCAGCGACCCCAGCAGCTTCCTTATTTCGTTAATACCTCGTTGACGTAACTTAATTGATACTTGACGTTTTAGGTAATCCTCTCTTTTAATCTCTTCACTCCAACTCCGCGGTAACATTCTACTAGATTACCTTGAATTGGCCGAAATTAAATAATTTTCCTCTGGGGTCGTTTAAAGACTGGTGCTTTGTAACAGAGACGATTTTTCTGAATTTTACTGTGACCACGTAGTGTTTTATGTGCTTTAAAAGATTTTCTATTGTTAACAGCTTTTTCAAACTATTCACGTTTATTTACACACATTTTATAGCAGTGTAACGGGTAGGACTGAATCGTATCTACAATCGTATTTACAATCACTCGCACAAGTAGAAATAGTGAATAATGGTCAGACACGCCAGCCAAGTAGTAATCAATCACATGAGAGTGTACAAAATCGATTTTCTCGAATACAAAACCTCGTACGAAAAAATTTTGTTCCACATTTTCCATATATTTTTACATGAAAAATCACTTCAATTTCGACGGTACTGCGATTCCCACTTATCGTATATCTATGTATCTGAACTAATACTTTTTTTATAAAATATAATCAAATATTCTATCGATCGTATCAGACTTTTTCAAATTTTTCCAACATACCCAAAGCAAAGTATCATTCGTCAATTTTTTATCTATATATTTCGTCACTCGATAAAAATATTTTACATACAAAATGGTACTCATATTTTATTATCAACGAATTTAAAAAATAATAGAAGAAAATAGTGCAGTTAGAATTGCAAAAGAAATTTTTAACAGAGATTATAGTTCAAGATATATGATAGAATACGACTTGGACTTTAGAACAAGTAGAAACACAAATTAATGGTCAGACGCGACAGCCAAATTTTCAGTTTCGATTATCTCGAAAACAAAGGCTCGAACAAATATTAAAAGAAATATTATTCTTTCTTTTCGACTTATTTTCATAGATAGAATCACTATGTGTCGGATTGTACTACACCACAATTACCAAATTTAAAAATAACGAATACACTATTACAATTTGAAAAAAAACGTGATTTATCAAGGCAATAATCACTTCCCAAAATTTATAGTTGCCCCCAAGAAAACCTAACCCATTGGGGAGTGATATATGTATGACTCCCGTTGAAAATTACTGTTCAGAGTTGCTGCTTTGTTTGTCTTTCGATGACTGGTCGCTTCCGGTTCGACGGTATACGATTTCGTGGTTATTCGAACAGAATACCCGCGCAGTATAATATTCCACAATATTTTGATTCATCGATCGACGCGCATCGTTCGACAACGTAAACACGACATCCAAGGTGAGTTCCACGATTTTCCAGTTTTTCGGTTCTCGTTATTTATTGCGATCGCGGTTGTTTTTCCTTCGGACCTCGGTATCCCCGATATTCCAGAAAGGTGATTCGAAATCACATTGAAACGCGACGGATGAGAGAAAGGTAGGGAGAAACGAGGGGCGGAATCGAGACGAAGAGGAGGCCCATTGTCGGTATAACGCCGAAGCTGTCTTGTCAGTCCATCCATTATTCAAGTCGCGCGACTTACAAGTGCACTGTGCCACGCCATGCACCGCACGGCTCCTCATTAATTCTTCTTATATGTTTGTTTAATGTCGGTAGCTTTTCCGATATATTACGACGCGTTCAGATTCTCTGATCCGCGAGAGAAAAAAAAAAGAAGAAAGGTTCAAGCATACGTTGCACGTAAGCTCGCGTTGACCCATTATAAATCATATTTTCCGTCGCCTCTGAAAGGTTTCGAGATTAAAATGAATATTAACTGAATCGAATTCCATTGAAACAAATGTGTACGGTTATTTCATGCAGTCGGGAACGTTGTTGCATTAAATTTTCACTTTACAAAGATCATAGCATATTCGAGGATACATAAATCATATACACAGCGTGGCGAAAACAGTAATACAATCAAGCAGAAAGCGAATCCTTGTGTAAAAATAAATCGAACAGTTGCAATACAATTTTTTCATAGAAGGTTTAGTAGATAAAAAGACGCGTGCATCTACTTGCATCGATGTTTAAACGTGCCTTGTATAATATAATATTTGTTTAATCAGGTTCTAATTAATTATTACAAACAGAAAATATAATTGTAAATGCAGAAATGTATTTGTAAGAAAGACTACCTTTGGAGTTCTATTGTACAATTCAGAATAGTACTTCAATTTATAATAATTGGTTCAATATGTGATCCACACCAGAACAATTTAAAGTTTAGCCAACAGACTCCGGATTAATTCTGATTTCAATCAGAAATCTTTCATTGAAATCGAATTAATAAAATTCTAATTCAAGTTATTAAAATATAAATTAATTTTTTAGGTCATTTGATCGTTGAAGTCGAAGAGATTAAGAAAATAATACAACGTTGCAAGCGGAAATAGTGAATATTGGTCAGACACAACAACTAACAATAAGTCGTTTTTAAAGTAATGTAAACGTTCAAAACTGATTTTCTCGAACTCTTTGTATGCATAATGTACAATAGTACAGAACTGTCCAGATTAAACTCTAACACCTCGAAAAATTATTTAATTTCCCGTTGTTCAAGTACACAAGGGTAATTTTGGTCTTCCTAAACCGATTACCGAAAAACTCGAGTATCGTCACGAATATGTCTTCCGATATTATACTTTCGAACATACGGCTCCTCACTGGCACTCGAGGAACACTTTATCCAATATTTTACGAAAGGCAACTCCAACTATACATTCGTACAAATTGTTTTTCTCCGACGAGTACCGAAGATGGACATGGCCGATCATCCTTTGGCAATGAATTGCATCTTCGTCGAAGATACGTTTGGGTTGAGAATTCTATGGAAGCGAAGTGGATCGCGGAGCATACTTACGCGGAGAAAGATCCCGCTGGCAAGCAAATTTTGAAAACGATGCCACGGCACAACGTGCGCTAGCAGAAAACCGCTTTCTGCGCTCAACACGAGAAACGACGTATCCCATCCCGAGTCAATGATCGCCGGTGATATGCATTGGACATCGAGCTGCATAACCACAATCGAAATTTCGAGCCGTCCGCATCGATGCGGAGGACCGCGGATCTCGTGAATTTCCGCGCGACCGGCATGCGAAACGAGAATCGCGAGAATATCATATTTTAGGGAGGATCCAGCGACGCTGATTCAGCCAAGGTCTCGGGGCCGGGCATTATACACTTCCGGTCTACGGGATTCGAATTCGAACGTGATTGGCTGACGTAATAAAGGAAAAAGCTGCCGTTGCCCGACGGAACGTTCTATAAATTACGGCGCGCAGCTGGTGCATTTGCTTCGTTAATGCCAGGCACCGTTGCAATTAATAAATGATAACAGTTTCTTATCCGCGATGAAACTATATCATCCATTGTGCGCCCCTTTTCCATCCATCGTCTTAATTACTGTGCTGTCGTGCACGTCTTACACGCGGCTCACTTCATCGCGAGAAGTAGATCGTGCAGATTAAGTCTTCAACGGGTTACACGTAGGGCGTTAGCACGTCGCGAATTAGCGAACCTTTAAAGCGGCGCTACCGACGATAAATAGGAGGCAGACACGGCGCAGAAAAACAGGGTACAACCGTAAAAACGTTCTACGATTAATCTAACGGTTTTGCCGATTGAACATGCATTTCCAATTTGGACCAAGAAAAAGCAATCGACACTGTCCGTATCCCCGAGCACGATCGAACCCCGTAATCCGGAAAACAAATGAACGTGATTTCGAAGAAAAGTCTATTTCTTGCGCAATTATTTTACCGGGTACCGAACGGATACGTTGCAATCTGTACGGCCCTTCTGCAAAAGATGACCTAGTTCATTCTATCGACAGATATCGCTGAATACACACTACAGGGCGTATACTTGCGAACGTTTCTTAACATTGGATTCGTTTCTATGATAACTTTTCAAAAATAAAAATCAGGAAAGGTCGATGCGACGTAAAACATGAATTAAGAAATAAAAAAAAAAAAATTAGGAAACGAAATAATCGTCCACCACTGTACAAATTAATTATGAATTTCATCTGAGGAATATTTTTGAAGAATTTCATTGTAACCATCAACAAGATCCTCTTAAACATTTCTTTATTTATTTTTTATCTTTCCTACTATTAATTTCACTTAGGTTCCTTTTTCTATAGTTGTTCGATTTTTAAAATTTTTAAAATTTTTTACACACGGTTTCAAACATCAACGTCATATATTTTTATATAACGACTTATTGAGAAACGTTGAGAAACGTAGTATTCAATAAAAATATGTGACCGTGTTTCTAATAAATTCTAGTACACGAGTATTTGTATTAAAACCGACGTGATATTTAACAAATACTAAAAATAATCAATTTTTATGCTGTTCACTGTTCTTTCTCTTTTCTCGCTGTTCCCTTATTTTTTCCTTTTCCTCACATTTGTTTAGATAGTTTTTCTGCCATCACGAAACGCAATTTCCTTGATCTTTCCTTGATTGAATCTGAGACCCAGTTAAGCGTTTGTTTCAAATTTGAAAAAAGTAATAGAAACATGATGTATATACTATAAATACAGTTATAATAATCACGAAAATATTTTTAAATGTGGAAAATACAATACAATCGACACAGTAAAATATGTGTATGAAAAATCGGAAAATTGTTGATGTTAATAAAAAAAATTGTTATGGCTATGATTACATAATTAAATAGACGTTGTATCGATCTAAGGTCTGAAAACAAATAATCTGTTTCTTTTAACATCCAATATAAAAGTGTTTGCTGAACTTTTTTAGTCACGAAACATTTCACAAGATATTTACGAAATACCGGTGGTCTTGCATGATTATTTGATTTTAAACAGAAAGAACATATAATTAAATTTGAAACATATTTTATTTTTAAATATAATGTAACAAAAACATGCATTATATACACGAATCATAAAATCAGTTGAAAATTGAAACTGTTCTCTGCGTAATAAAAATTAAATAAATGCAGATCATAAATATATTTAAATTTGATGTTACATATTTTCACGAAGGCTGGTTATTTTTATTACTTTATCTCTGATTACGTAACGAGAACATACATAGTATTAATATTAAACAAGTCTAGAAATTCACCACGATCGCCAAAATTAAATTTTGGGATCATCACGAATGTAAATTGTAATTTAAAAAAGAAATAAAACACTTTAGGTTGTTAGTTATTTGTAGATGTCATCTACGAAGGAAAATTTCCAATAACGAGTAGAAGATAAACATCTCTTTATACATTAATTATTAAATAAAAATTTAAATTTGAATTATTAAGTAAAATTATATTTCACGGTGAATGAATATAAATTCCTCTAAATAACTGTTCGATTGTATAAATGTCGCAAACAGATCGTTAATTAAATATTTATATTCGTCATGTGTTATTTAAATAAAATGATGAATTTTGTACTTACCAAATTCATCAAATAAAATAATATGATCGAAAACGCTGATTCATTTATTTATTGATAAGAAAAGAATTAAAATGAACGTTTTTAATTTTATATAGGTCATTTTTAGAGAAATAAATATTAATTATGTTAAAAATTAAAAAGATGATATAGAGAACATGAAATATATGAACAATAATTAATATAAACGACTTTAAATTCCAACGTACATTTAATAATACAATGAATAAAACTTTAAGTAGATTATTTCTTCCGAATGAAAGAACAATGGCAAAATTTATCCAATAATTATTAGATTCAAATTTATCGTGGTGGAATAAGAGTATTATACATGCTAAACGCCTTCGCGAAGAAATACGGTATGAAGGATTAAATTTAAAGATTAAATATTACAATTGATTGTCTTATCAATCATAGAAATTAATTTTTTAATTTAATCCTCCATTTTATAAATTAGATTTCAACAGCTGTATCAAACAAATTAACAGCCATAAAATGTTCAAATCCAAGCCTTGACAATCTTGAATTATATTTAGGTAATACCTAATTAATATTTGCAGCAAAACGTTTATGTATGTAAGAAAAAAGGTTCGTTTATTTCATCGATCGAAGTGTCCCACTCTTTAAGGGACTGTGTAGGTCGAACAACGAATTCTATTAGAGTTTGAATTGATTTTCAATTTTTAGTATTATAAGAAACGCATAATGACTTTAATACGATATAAAAAAAAAAAAAAAATTAATTACCCGAGAGTTTGCTAGAAATAAAACAAATTTAAACATTGTACTAAGTAAAAAGGAATCTAAAAACTTTCTATGAATTTTCATAGAATCAAAGAACCAAGGTGGTGATAAAAGGGAAAAGTCCGGAATTAATTCAACATACATTATGCAACACATCAAAATTTCATTATTTGCTGGAATTTTCACAATCCAATCTAGGAACACTGAATATCATACTAAATCATATAATTCATTTAATTTCACCCATAGTGTAAAAATTAAGTTCCCAAAATTAACTTTACTAATAGCTTTTATAAAGGTATCTATGGTAATTATTTTCAGAATTAATACTTGTGATATTCCTGTCTATCCATTTCAAAAATATTTTATCTGTCTTTAGGTTAGATTACACAGAATATATAAGGATAGAATTATACGAATTTTGATCTTTCTCTTTTTGCACATATATTACTATTTATTTATCGAGTGCTAATCATCGTTTTATGCTAAGAGTTTTGCAAGTAAAAAATTTTATTCGAATGCAGTCAATAAATAAACGATACTGTTTCTTTCAGCACCGATCGTCGTTTCGAATAAAATTTTTGGTACGACGCGACGTATCGAAACGCGGAATTCGCCGCGTTCTCGCGCGACTCTCTTCCATTGTAAATACCGTTCGAAAGGGCTTGATCGCGTTACTTATGTTTTTCTTAGACTTCTTATCTGCTCGCGTTGGCGGTTCTCCGTTGACGATATATCAAGCGCAAAAAGTTCGTGACAAGCTGAAAAGGGAATCGCATTTCCGCCGACAATAGCGCGCCCGAGCGCGATTCATTTCTCCATCAATATGATTGGATTGTCGATCCTGATGGATGATGAACATCCGTCACATTGCTTGGCCGGCCACTCCTTGATTCTCTTTTCGACCGGTCCACGAGGAAATGCAAATTTGTCAACGAATACGACACCGAACGGTTCGAGGGTATCGTTTGTCCCCGGGTTGAAACGTTACCGCGGCAAATCAGAAATTACATTCCGTCCTTCGTTACGTTCCGTTGAAAGCCTGGCGTCGAGAACCCGCGGGAGGAGGGAGGGTAAATTCAATTTAAAATGTAATTCATTTCGCTCATTACGAAACGCAATAATCCCGAACTGGGAATCTTTATTCAATCGGGATTACCATCCACAGAAAAGCGACGAGGTATCGTTCCCCCGATGTAACAGCGTCGATTATCGCGTCCAATTGTCGTCGAGCTTTTTAATATTAATTCACCCGCACGATCTGCAAAATTTATTCCCACGGGGATCCGATCGCCGACGCAAACAACCTACTATGGAGAACCTATATGGTGCCGCGTGCGCATCTGCGGTCCCTGTTACGTGTCCACAGAGGGCAGACCATCGCAACATCAGTTCTCGCTATGTTTGCCTTTTGGTAAATTCTGAACGGCCATAAACTGTCCACGAAAAAACAATATCGAAAAATAGACGTTTCTGGCATTCCACACTGAGAGAATTATCGAGTATCCAGTAGAAAATAGGGTGAAATTACCCTCGAGTCGAGCCTCGAGTCTGGACAGTATCAGTTGGGTACTTATGGTACACACTGTAGAATTTTCACAGCAGTGAAACCTAAATATTCCAATAAGGACAAATAAATTTTATGTGAAAAACGAGGTTGTCCCAGGCTTCACATATTCAAGAATTATTATTTCAAGTAGAAATAGCAAATATTGGACAGACGCAACAGCTAAATCGTTTTTAAACTAACGCAAACATTCAAAATTGAATTTTTCTAGCTGCTTATGTGTGTACAATGTATTTTCCATAAAAATAATAGTATAGAACTGTCAATATATAGCACACATCTTCGAAAATTATTTTTGCAAGTAGAAATAGTGCATATTTGTCAGACGGAACGAGTAAGTCGTTTCCAAACTCACGCAAAAGTTCAAAATCAATTTTCTCGAATTGTTTATCCATATAATGTGTCTCTTAAAAGGTAATATAATAGTATGGAGCTGTCAAAGTTATAATATAACAGCAATCTGACGCTTGACAAGCTTTTTATTAAAGAGGTATTCCCATCCAGGGCCGCCGATTTTAGACGATTTTTAAAATGAAGAATTAATGTAATTATAGAGCAAGGATTTTAAAATTTCTCTCACGTGTTTAATCACTTTTCAAGATAATACAATATAATTTACTATTACTCAAATTATTGCACTCTTCCTGCTGTCTATTATTTCTCAATATCTCAAAGATGGATTTATAAATCTTCTTCTAATTATAATCACATATTAAATAGATGTTCCTTTATGTCAATATTTACAGGAGTTTTGACTTTATACAACTTCCATTTTACCAAAAAAAACTTACACATGAATCTTTTACGATTCGTAGGAGCAAATAAATATTTCTCAAATCAACAATGTAGAAAGTTGTAATTTTCAATACTGGATGAAATTTGATCGCAATGAAACAAACCCAGGATAATTTTATACCCGGGATAATTTATCCTAGAATCATTGAATTCTTCATAAAGTTGAACACAAATTAAAGGCAACTCTATGACGTTGGTAATTTTGTGTTAGTTATCCGGGGATTACTGTATTTCTCGTTAATCGTAGAATATCGCGTCAATTCTCCTCACTCCGTCCCGTCGTTCTATTCCCACCCCCGACAGGAAGCACAATTACTATTATGAGAAGCACGTTGGAAATTCCCTATTCATTCTTGTACGTAGCTCGCCAAAAGGAAATTTCTTAATTAACGTTAAGTAATTGGAGCCGCTTCATCGGTTGATCTCCCACCAATTTTTTCCAGGGGTTAATTAACGTTCTTTCTTGCTCGACTACGCACCCTGCAAGAAAGAATCGTAGAAACGACGATGCACAACGTGCATTCTAAACGACACCACACGAACCAGTCCACGACAGCATTTAAAACTTTAAATATGTTGACTGTAAGAAATAGCCTTCTTAATCCACTATAAAACAATTCGGTAAAGTTTTTCTAACAGTTTCATATACAGATTATCCGATCTCTAATTGAACCACTTGTTTTTGACGTCCGGAATAGCTTTCAGTAGAAAACTTTCCTGTTTGAAAATTCCATTTTATCACAACTACTAGTTGGTTGATTTTTTTCAACAGTATTTCTTCTGTCCCTTCTAATCTGATCCTAAAATTAAATGGAGTTTTAATCGACAGAAGTTTCTGAATCTGAATTTTATTATTCCATACTCTAGGTACAAGGTTTCTAATTGATTCTGTTTACTGTACTTTCTATAATTAAATTTAAAAGCTCGCCATTATTATTATCGTTATTTTTCAGAAAGTGGTACTCGACAACACTGAAATAAACAGTTTGCACGGGTCCGAACGAACCCGGAGTCTGTGAGTGAACGCTTTCAACGAGCAAATGAATTTAATTAATTTTTATTATGTTAACTCTCGAGCCGGCCAGCCGCTGTTACATCGTCGGTTGTAGCTTAAACCGAACTCCGAAGGGTAAATATGTATAAACGTGGCACGATCGCCTGTTGGGGGGTGGGTACCAGGCGGGACAGCGGGCACGTTGCTTCGTTACGAGTTACGTCATAGCTTACGTAACACGGCTAATCGCTTTCAGGTTTACGCGCTTATTACGAGGGTAGAGCAGCCCGCCTGCGAGGGTGAATCGATGTAAAGTTCGGACTACGCCGGCCGATAAATCAGTTCACCAAATCGAAGCGCGTGTTACGTAAAATATCCACGACAGAGCCGCTGCGTAATCCACGGACGCTTTTGTTGTCAAAGAAATCGATATCCAACGGCGGTAAAATCACCCGTCGACGATCAAGATCGGAAATTTCTAAGATGGCCGTTCTCGATCTTTGATAAACGCTTCTGGAAAGAACTCGAAACTTTTTCGTTCCTGTTTCCGGAATATCAACCCTATTAGACAGCTCGTAATTACTCAAAATAATTAAATATATGTATCAAAGCAAAATATCAAATAAGATAATTGCAAGTTTTGAGTCGTGGATGGTAAATATTTGTTAGAGTCGCCATCATTAACCATTTATAATGGCTTCTAAAAATATTTGAAACCCAAAAGCAACTGTAGCTTAAAAGTGGGTCAAGTCCGAGATACGTTCGCTAAAATTTCTTTGATTATTTCTGTGTCATGAATCTGCCTTTGATGTTTTTGCGCCCACGTTTTGTGCAACCTGTATAAAGGATTCGTAAGAGAGAAAAACTGTTTCGTGATAATCTTTTAGCTCGTAGTGGAGCCTCCTTCTCTGAAGAACGTTTGCTTCAAAAGCCGTCGAGTCATTCAATTTTCTCATTAAGTCATGTTCACCCTAAAGCACAGCCTTCTTCGACCTGTCTTAATTACCGGACTTTACGAAAACGCACTTCATGCTTCTTCCTTTGCTTCGCGACATCGCGAAGTACGTCTCCGCCGTAACTTTCGCGAATAATGACGCACGCGAGACAAGTTGGCGTTATCGTTGGCGAAAAGTAGCAGAAATTAATGAAAATTGAAAATGAAGTTCACGACCTAAATAACGTCGCGTGAATTTTAGTCTGCTTAACGACTGCGAACGCGAAACCGCCGAATAAAGTATTTAGGAAAGAGAACATGGCGATATGGCTCTGTGTTTTTCGACGTTATACCGAGCTCTGTGAAAAGCTCGTCAGCATGAAAGGAATACGGTGTAAACTGTGCAAGAAATAACATAGAACTTTTTCATTGTTCGTTGTGAAACTTTTATAACCATAATATAACTCGCTTGGCGCGTCCCTTTTTTTTAAACCGTTATTATTGAACAACAAAAGGGATACATACACCCGATCACAACTTGTTACGATCTAACGCCAACAATACGACACGTGTTTGCTATATGAATATTGTATAAATTAACGAACTGCTCGAAAATATGATCGTTTTCATATTTCTGACCTCGATTCCACGAGACTGATAATATTGAAACAGAAACGTGTTTTGATACCATCGATACATTTAATATTGATACGAAAAGGCTTTCTTTAAACATGCTATTTAAGAAAAACATCCATTAGCAATATTTATATCTTGGTTAATTAAAGTAATCACAAAAGTTGGCCTCTACACTTCTCTCTAAATTTGAATTTTCTCAAACCCTAATGGTTTTCTTCTACGATTATTGCGATGTGGTTTATGATCTTTGTCTTTCAAAAATTAGTAATTTTTTAAGATCCAACTTTATATGAGTTTTTCATAGTTTTACCGTCGCATAAACTGCATCCAAATGGTTATTAGCGACGACTGTTTACTACTTTAGACGCAGTACCATAAATTACAATCCCTGACCATCGAGTAGGGACTACACAAAGTATTGTTATTACACACCATACAAATAATTTATGCTGGTAATGATAACGAAAACTCGTGCAAGTAGATACACCTTTCAGTTTTCAATTTTGGCAAATTTTATTTGAATCAACCTAATTAAATTTTAATTCTATTTCTAAACAACACGAGTAAAAAAATTGAAGAAAATGCATTATAGAATAAAGACAGCATTTGGGCGACGAAGTCAGAACATATTAGCCCCAATATGAGATATGTCGACACATGTGTTATATATTTAATACAAAACAAATACATGTAGGTGCATAAACAATAAATTTATATCATGAAACAATTATTAAAAATAGAGCAACTATGACACAGAACCTTTGATAAAGTTTCAGTTCTGTTTTCTATTTTCTTTTTCATTTTCAGGAAAGTGGAATACTTCCTGCAACGGTGTAACGTTTATGGAAAGTACGCTCGAAACGTACCAATTATTCTACAAGCATTTAGCCCAGATTCCAACAATATCGTTGTATCAGTCCCGGCGCTGCTGGTTAGGGTTAAATCTTACGACTGACTCCGCGAATGTCCACGGAACACGGAAGCCAGAAAGCAACAGGCACAACGTATCGGTCGATTAGCGACAAGGAGCAAAACCTCGATAGGCAAAAGCCCCTCTTCTGCCCCCTCTGAAACCAAACGATCGTTACGTCCGCGGAACGAAGGGTTCGCGTTCACGCGATTACCACGAGACATCCTTTCGCAGAATCCACGGCTTATTCGCGATAATGGCGCGTCGTAACGATATTTCACGTGCGACCCCTATATCAACCGACACTGCATATGCAAGTACGATCGTAGATAACGAGCACCGGGGCTTTGTCCGGGCCCTGTCACTGCCGCGGCTCGATTTTGAGAACCGTGTGAACGCCGGAAATTACGCCCGGTCCGCTTGTATACGCGACGTCGATCTCCTGGGACTGATAAGCAGTTTTTCACTGGCCGACTTCAATCTAAATTATAGACAACTCTCAGTATCGATCCCACGGCACGGCTTCGCGAACATCATCGAACGCGATTCCGCGACGTAACCGGCGACACCAGTCAACCCAGTTTCATTAAATTTCACGCCACGCCTGTCGTCCCGTTGTAATCAACCGTGCCCGACATCACGGAAGACGACATTACAGACGATAGTCGCGTTATGCTGGCATCCACGAATGAAAATCTACCGGGAAGAGTGTACAGGCTGGTTTAGAAATACCTGTGAAGACTCGGGTGTACAATTTTTATAAATTAAACTGACGATAAAAGTCGCCCAACGTATCTGTTTGTGCAAACTTTTTTAAACGTTAATTAAAAATAGACTGGAACGGTGGATCGAAGGGAGTGTTCTAATTTCGAGCAGCCAACAGGGCTTTCGAGGAGATAAATCATAGTAAACGTTCACGGAGCATTCGACAATATCAACTTCGATATTTTGTTACCTAAGTTTGCCAAATTATTAGTATTCTTAAAATTCCTAACTCACGAAATACATATATTCACAGATTCTACAGTAGACGAGGGTAGTATATAAGGAATTAAAAAATAATCTATGGGAAAATAAACCAATAAGAATCCCATGGTACTAATTTATGTATGTTTATGCACTCATGTTTAGCTAAAATAAACCTCTCATGAGATTTCAAATGTTTAATAATGAAAAAAGAAGACAAAAAACCGAATCTAAGTAACTAAATATAATGTCCTATGAACAAACGTTGCACGTACCTTACATTAGGAGCTATGGATGACTGAAGAAAATATTCGAGATATCCACCCACACTCTTACACGCTTCACTGTCGAATTTCGCGCACGCAGAATAAATATCGGGCACCCCTCGAATCGTCTCGAGTCCATTTTGTGTCTTTTCTAGCAGTTCTATTGCAGAGAGCTGGTAACTGCGCGACACAGGAATGCTAGGCCTGTTTGTTTACGGTCTAACCTTTAGAGTTTCGCGTCGGTTACTACGCGTATTTTCGTCGTGTCACCGAGACCCTAAACGTAAAGACGGATGATCAATAGTGGGGATAGGTAGAGAAAACCTCTCTTCCCCCTCTTTCGTCCCGCAATTTTATCTATTCCCTGCAGCACGAGAGATAATCACAAGTTACTTTTGGTGTCCAGGGACACATCATGCAATAATTCTTGAAGCTTGTTCCGTAAAAAGTCCAGATAAATAGTTCCATTTAGTCTACTTGGGAGAAAAATTGGTCCTGAAAGACTATCTCCTACAATTCTTCCCCCCGAATTACCAGAAAACTGTTGATACCTTGAATAGCGTGCGTTCTAATCACTTCTAAACATTTTCTTATTTCATCCATAACTCGAAAAGTAGAACATGTACAACATTTCTTAGGTCTTTCAATGTGCAGATTCAGCTTCCAAAACACTCTGTATGAATGAAATGGTCCTGCCACGAATTTTGTTACATTATATACCTCTGTCCACGAGTATTAGGCAAGCATAATTATCCGTAAAAGAACTCTGAAATCCAAGGAATAACCTTCTTTCGAGAACGTTTCAATTTTTGAATGTTTAACAATAGCCCTATTACTTTTTTAACTATAGTGATAACGTGAATATTCTGACGAAATTCATCTGCAACGAATAAGATTGCTCTAAGCCCTCGTTTTCACTGCACAGAACGCCAGGCTCTGCATCTAAATGTTTAAATAAGCTTAATATAAGCAGATGCTCGCATGGAAACAATACGATTTTAGTGCATTCAAATAACTCACCATAGAAAACCGTTTGTAGCGAAGCGTATGAAATTCACTACATAGACACGACATACAGTTACTCCCACTCGTATTCGTACACTATTTACCAAATGTTGTTTATTACACTGGTTACACTTCTATTTATGAAGTTCCTTTTTTTTGATAATCTGATGATAATATAACATAAAAGAAATGGTGGTAAATACTAAGTACTTTAATACTCACGAACGGGGGTGTACTCTGGGCAATAGCACAACATCTAAGAAACATTATCATTTTTAACTATCCCAACTCCACTATTTTAATGCTGTACCGGAAAATTACATAATATTGACAAAACCTATTTTACTAGCAGCTTTATGATGAACAACGAGAGACTACTCTGCAACATATATCAAGGTCAAGGTCATTAGAATTGCATCCCCTACAGCGTATAATTACCCAAAACGCAATCAAATGTAATGTACAGTAATTACGGTGGGGCTAAGTATGTGCAAGAAGTACACATTTCGATAGGTACAGGTGAATTTGGGCGCATTAACGCGAGTAATTATGACGTTGCATCGCCAGCGGGAGAACTAGAAGCACGCGTGTGTTCAGAATACCTGGCAAAAATTCGAGTGCACTCTGACCAAATTAATTACACCGAGCTTCGGGATACGGGCTGAGTCACTGTAAATTGCCAGCTTAAATAACTTCTTCGTTTTTCAGCTCGCGAAAAATCACTTCAGAGAAATACGTTCTATTTATACGGGGCGTTGAAAAAGGAGGGAACGAGATTGTAGGGAGGTGTGTAATAGCGGCTAAGAGAAGTGAAAAATGCTTACCGAACACAGATCTACCGACTTTGTAAGAAGAAATTGCCGCTTTTTGTTCGCCGAGAATTTTATTTGTTTTTCGT
Organism: Colletes latitarsis; assembly: GCF_051014445.1. Taxonomy (NCBI): domain Eukaryota; kingdom Metazoa; phylum Arthropoda; class Insecta; order Hymenoptera; family Colletidae; genus Colletes; species Colletes latitarsis. Next base: position 11,674,834 of record NC_135139.1, on the reverse strand, counting down.
TGCGATACGTTGAACGGAAACAGTGAATATTATCGTCAGTTACACGGACTGGCATCATTACCTTCCTTACTTTTTTATGCGCAGAAGAGGGTTTTAAACGAAGTCCTTTTATTCCGCCACAGCTTTCACGCGATCCTCTTCATTCACACGTAACGTTGTAAACACGAGCACGTCGGTTATTTAAAACATGAAAAGATGAAGTTACAATTTAATTCGACAAGAATAATTCACGGGTCTATGTCCTAAAATTTTCAAACCCTTTTCTTACTTTACTTTATTTGGAATACATTTAATTTCTCATTAAACATGAAATAGAATAAATAAAACAAAAACAAAGATACAAGAAGTCTCTAGATATTGAATTATTGAATTTCAATCGAATAAAAATAACTCGGAAACATAATCTATAATATAGGATTACATAGGTTGAAAATGAGAATTGCCTCAAACGATGAGTATTAATTCAACGAAGTCAGTGAATTATTAATGAAATAATAAGGCTGGGATCCCCGATGGAATCCGTGTGGTTGTCTAGGGTATATCACGATTGTCAAATTCTCTAACCCTTCAGTCCTGTTAATGTCAATCGATCCATTCCCCCCTATAGTTATCAAATGTCCTCGGTGAACCGTAAACGGGTAACAAATTTTATAATACACGAAGAACGTGTTGTCCTTCGGTTGGAGAATAGTGACGTCGCTTGTTGTTGCGAGAATAGCTTAAGCCGGCGTTAATTAAGGGAGGCTTTAGTTCCTAGTGACTATAATCACGCGCGGTAGGCGTCGCCATGGTGACTACAGAATGCGTAGGAAATGGCGGGCGGAATGAGAAAACGAATGAACCCCCAGAAAGGGAGAAGAGAACTGTGCAACTGTTTTTATGCTATGGATATACCGCGGCACTGTCGGTCATTTGTTAGTCGTTTCCGCCTCTACCTTTAGCTTCCTCTATGAAACAATATACAGTGAGTTACAGAAGCATTCGTACGCCCCCTACTCCTGACTAGAGACGACTTCATACTCTTTTTTTCGAATAAACATTACGAGCAGAGATGGATAAAATTTTATTCGAATAACTGATAATCAATAAGAACGAGTATATCAATTTATTCCTAACGTTCATACGATGAAGCAGTAAAATTTTTATTCGTTCCTAGTGAGATATTTCATTTCATAATTGAAACTTTTATTTCTGTTCAACGAGGAGCGAAATGACAGAGTATTTTTTATTCGTTCGACGAAATTTTTAGCCCAATATGAATTTCTTTCGTCTCCGATTAGAGGATCCTCGGTTATAAAAGTTTAGAAGGAAGATAATTATTTGTTACTCCGTAAGTATAATTTATAAAATTGTTCGAAGAAAAGGAACTTTTTCGGGAATATATTATAATTTTATTAAATAAAAGTGTTAGAGATCAAATTTTAATTTGTCGTGAATGTTATCACTTCATAAATTAGTTAAATAGGTAACAAAAATATAAGTTAAAATAAATTATTTCCTAAATATTAAAACAGTTTTATTGTAGTTTATATTGTAGTAAATTAAAGCATGAAACTTCATGTCTATCGATTATTTACTTTCTTTGTTACTATGTTAAAAAATCATACATTCTATTGTACCACCATTGTATCCTAATCTCTAAAGTATTAATATTTCTACAGACCACCGTTTCATATATGTAGTAATTAAAGGTACAATGGTGGGAAAAAGGATCCCATAATGGAGTTGACAGGAATCTCTTTCGAGTACTACAGAGCTAAGAAGTAGGTCGATCGGAGAAATAAGGGCCTTGATGAGATTATCATTGAAATGTGATCATTAAAGAAATTATTGAAATTGTTATACCTCCCGACGTACTAGCTTTTGCTTCATGCTAGGACCTTCATTGATCTGTGACATCGTATCGTGGAGTATCGCGTTACCACCAGAAGAGGGTTGTTGATGGAACTCGTACATATTGAATGAGTTTGAAAGTATCAAGTTGTTTCGAACTCTCGGTAATACTATCACGGGCAATCGATATGCCGCAAATCTGGTTTTAATATCACGGAATCCGTACCCTTTAAATTTATCTAAAATCCAATAATGAGTTTATTTGAAATCATAAATAATTACAGTTAAGATACAAAGAAATCGTAGAAGAATATTTATATGGTTTGTTAGTAAAAAAATGATGAAAAGATAATGACGACTGCGACTCACAAATATATTTTAATATAAAATACACACGACACACGTTGTAAAAATATTTAGTCTCTAATACGTCTGCTCTCTAGGATTTCCATATGCGAACTAAATGTAATCGTCTCACGCGTTACCATGCCCGTGGTCATGGGTTATGCGAATCCAAACATACATCCGCACATTACATACAATAACACCTCGAACATGCTAACCGTTACGTTTCTCCTAACATGGTTTAATGTCCTCTATTATTCTACGATATGATGGAATGTCTTTTTGTATTTTTCTTTAGAAATTGAACGATCTGATTTCTTTCTCATTATTCTATCTAGAAAAGATATAAGATAAAATCATCGAAAATATCAAATAGTTCCGCTAAAGAAAAAGTGTACTTGCACTTTGCAATAAGATCATAGATGTTATCATCTTCATGCACAATTTTCTTTCTATCTTTACGTAAAATAGAGCTATAAATAACGATGCATTGACATTCAGCAGAGAATACACATTGCAATAAATTATACATGTCGCCAAACAAATGCTACCGAAGGAGACAAGGGGGCAATTAGTTGCGAGTTATATTGAAAGCAAATACGATTTAATCGCACAGGAACCGAGGCCACCATAAACAATTGTAATACCGTATGGAAATTTGATTGCAACACGAGAAGAGTTGGTGACGAACAAATCCTATTAGAGAGCTTGTACGGTGTAAGACGAATTTCACGATGAAATGCAAATCGCCTGAATTCGCCGTGTTGCCGCGTATCGAAGCATCGGATCGCGAGGCACGCGCTCATAAAATAAGACGTTACAGCACGCCAGCACAAACATGTAACCAGATTATCAAGAGTACGGAGACTCGTAAAGCGATTTCGCGCCGGCAAACGCGAGTAATTAGTCGAAACAGCTTAAGTTCAAAGTTACGATTATGTCCGGCGGATTCCCCTCAACAGAGCCCCATTTATCCCAACCCAATCGAAGTCCCAGTCGATTGACTGTTTGGGGACACATTCTAGCTTAAATCGCTCTTTTGAACGGGTATGTTTAAGAAGAACAAGCTAATTTTGGTGAAATGTCAGAGGTTGACTAAAGGAAAACAAATTAAATATATTATAGTATACCATAGACACGCAAAATGATTATAGGATGAACCCTTTCTATGCAATGTTCCTCAGAAGAGTATTCTTAAAAATTAATTAGATCGATGTGTTCAACCAGGGTTGAAAATCCTAACTTACAAAATTTGCATACATCGCTCTACAAGACTTAGAATAAGCTCACGAGGAACATCAGAATCCTCCAAGACTTATTTAGTTTCAAATCTAGTAAAGTTCTAGTTCTAAGACCAACGAGTTTACCCTTGATCAGAACTGCATCTTCAATAGAACTTACGTTAGACAAGAAAGGATTAGTTTTCATTTTCTGTTTATTAAGTTTAAAATATTATGATTTCAATCGTGTTCAAAAGTTGAAAGTTTAGCTCCGATCGGTTCGAAATGATCGAGCGTCGACGTAACTTTATCGGTGATTTCTAGCAGTCGGGTCCCCTTCGTTCCAGCTAAATCGAAGTTGAAACTAAGGTTCCGTAATTGTCTTCTTAAGAAGAAAGATGTCCCTTAACGTTAAAACACAGAATCGCGCTTACCCCCATCGGTTATCGATACCAGTTCGCCCCGATGGCCAAAGCGTGGCCCAAATTCGACAGATTCTAGTTAATATAACGGAGCTTTCCCGGAACGTAAAAAAGTGACCATTGATCAGTTCGAAATAATTGAGCATCGGTTGACGTTATCGTCCAGCAGGTGGAATAGAGAGGATCGAATGGTGAATGGTTACACGGAGGGAAGCCGATTAATGCAAATGTCTAACCTATTGTGGTGTATGGCATAGGCCGAACTAACCGGGGAGAATGATCAGAGCAGTAGGATGGAGGATAAGCGAGAGAGCTGGATGGGAGAAAGACAGAAAACGCGTATAAGACAGAGATATACACAGAGAGAGCATCGACAAGAGAGACGGAACGAGAGAGTGAGGAGGGGGTAGAGGGTTAGAGAGGTCTATTCTGAATTACCCTGGACCAAACTGGACCTGCTCCACGACGGCTCGACCGCAACGCTTCAATTTAGAATGCTAATCAGCCAGCCCGCCATCCGATCCCTTTCCCCACCCTGTCTCTCCGGTACCGACAGTTTAATGTCTATACGTGTATCCATCCCTTAATCTGCCGTCGATTTTCCGAGTTGGGGACGAACCGCCTTTAACCGAAAGCCAACAGCAGTATGTCAATGTCTGTCGTTGAGGACTGTTCGCATGGTCGAGGGATTCCGCGCGGTGTCATTCTTCGAGGTTGCACGGACAAGAGTACGGGGTGGAGCAGGAGAAGATAGAGACAGAGAGAAATCCTTGTATCGTCGAGGATGCACCGTGGGCGAGTTTCCTTTGATCCTGTGACGGAAGGACGAGTACCCGTCGAGCAGTGTCTCGAAGACCATTCGGCAACGGCCGAGTTCCTCCGGACCGATCCTCCAAAGCGCGAAAAGACGTTGAGGAATGACAGTGATGCGCCCTGTCGTCCGAAAATATGCTTCTAAGGGCAGACGTTGCATAAACGCTTATTCCCAAAGAATGAAAATTGGATCGCGACTCGGGGAACCGCTCGCTACGAAACATGACTTCCGGATTCGAAGCAGAGGTCTTCTTTGTTCGAAGAATTCTATGATTTTATAACACGAACGCTTTTCAACAAACGGATGATTCCCTTGCTTTGTATTCGTAAGTTCCTTAACCCCTTAACGCTTTTAAAGACTATTTAAGAGATGATAATAATCGTTTTCCTTCTGATTCTATATTTTGGTTTCCTTGTATTATTTAAAATCATAAGACGCATTGTAATAACAAAAAACCTAAAAAAAAATCTAATAAAGAAGAATGATCATTTTTGGCGGTTCAAACCTTTTTGACCTCGTATGAATTTCCTCCTCGAGTTTGCCACTCATAAAAGTATCTTAATGTTGTCGTGTTTTAAAATTATTTCTCCCCTTAGTTAGTAACGATCTGAAAGTTGCTTGTCTAACTACAAGAGCACGAATTTCATTGTAATATGCCATATCTTTGATTGTAGCCTGAGGCTATCGACCTTGTCTTGAACTGAGCTACCTTTTCTTCATCGTCTCGTTTTAGCTTAAAAAACCATTTGCATCCGATCGCTTCGTGATCTTTTGAAGGTTCTACCAATTCCCGAGTATTATTTGCGATTAACGAGCAATATTCCTCATCGGTTACTCGTTTCCGTATTATTTTTTTTATTTAACAATTTGAAATGATCCCAGGAATATCACTGTATAATTTCTTTTCACGAAGTTTCAATAATTTGAAGATTGACAAGATTTTCTAATACTTATCAGCTCTAGTGTATTTTATAATATAGAGATATCTATTTTGTGACGAGAAAATCGGTCGTTTCAATAATTAATTTTCTTATACATTTGTAATAATTTGTGCATTGACGAAAGAAGAATCCAGGGATTTAGACTAGAAACGTTGTATTGTTCTAGTAAACTGTTCATTTCTGACAAACGCGTACCAGATCGTCTTTCACCTGGTTCAATAGTAATGACATAGTGCTTCTATATACAAACGTAGTTTCTGTTTCATCCGTAGTTCTATACAAATTGCATTGTTTATCTGTTCCATACAATTGTCATTTAATAATACACCACGATCACAATTTATTTTATTAATATAATATGACAAAAAATAGAGAAAAACCATTTGTGAAAAAAGCCATGAGTGTTTATGAACGAGACTAGTCTAGAACCAAATGTGTACAAAATTTTTTAAACTCTTTCAACTTGAAAATTACTAACAACCACCAGTTTCATAAACTTCGTAGATGCTATGAGATATTAATTCAATTATCCTTTGCAACTCAACTGCAATTTTAAAAATGAATACATCGCCCTAGACAGACAAACCAATCTAACTGATATTAGCAATTACCCAGATAAAATATTCTGATACATCGATAGCACAATAAACGTATTTAATATTTTTGAAAATTTTGTATGATCTGAAAGTATTCCAACGCGGCTTTTAAAAAGCTCTGGCATAAACAGTACACGTTCGAACCGATTGCCGCTTGGTATAATTGAGCAGATGAATCTCGTAGGTTGCTCAAATTCATTGTTGCGGGGTAGCCAGTACGCTCTGACCTCATACCAGAGATTCCCAAATTGTGTGTCACAGCGAACACGCACTGACACTGCGAGATATTTCGCATTTTCGAGGAAAACGCCCGTAAATATTGAAAATTGCCTTATTAACGTATCTACCAGCAATACGTGAACACGACATCGTTCATTCTCGTAACGATACATCATCGAAGCCCTATGAATTTTCTTCGTGGGTGTATTAACCCTTGAGGGGAGAATCGTCATGCGTTTGTTTAGCCCGTGGGCACGGGACAGTAACCGCAAATTCGTATTAGGATAATTGAAACGTAACGCTTTTCGCGGTCTGCGGGCGAAGTTTCGGAACTCGTCTGGCGCAGAAAGTAAGCGTAAGAGCCGAATATAGAAATCCGTACGGTTAATTGTCTCCTTAATGGGAATCGTTCCTCCCTCTCCTCCTTACGGCTCTCTTTCGCCGTCAGTTTCGCTTACTCTCTGCTCGGAGATATCTTCATACTTTAAGTGTCCCTGTTTGAAGACCGACGGGCGGAAGATGGAATTTCAATTAAACATTTATCTCTTGCAGAAGTCCGTTCCAACGTCTCGCGTGAATTCGTTCGCGTAACGAGACTGAAACTGTTGAATCATTTATTAACCTTTCGTGGTAGACGAATACTCCGCGAAAACGTAAGAATACATTATTAAATTATCGTGATAATCAGGAATCTCTATAAACGACAAATATAGGCTCCAGCGTCTGCAGACACGATAAATGTTACGACGTCATAAGTTTCGCCGACAACAAAGGATTAATTTACCGATAAAAACACTTGGTTACGTAACGGTGGCCGCGCGATATACGTATGCGGGGATGGTTCTTCTAATTGGTGAACTTGTTAATTATCTGATAACGACGATTCCGCTCTTGTGATCACTCGAAAGATTAACGACGGCAAACAACACCAGGGAGGACACAACAAAGCGTATAATTAATGCAACGAACGCAACGTATACACCCTTGTGTCGGTCCAATTTGCATTTACAAGACAGGCTGTAACGTATCAACATTTTGATTAACAAAGTCTCCGACAGCGCGGAATACACGCAGGCACAAGAAGACGGTTAATTAAGGACAGAGTGCACGTTGAAATGTGTTTTCACAAAAAGCCTCCGGCCGCTTTGATTAAAACCGACCGTGTTCGATTTTCACCGGATAGACCTGGAATAACGAAGTAATTTACGATTTCGTTGGAACGTTTATGGCGTTCCGGGATGGAACGAACGCGGATTTACCGCGACCACGAAAACCCGATGTACACCGCCAAACACGATAATATGCATGACGGACGCTCAAATAGTTGCATAATGCGCGATATCGAACGATATCGACAAGGACAGAGACAATGAAAAATATCGGTTCATAAACATTCTCGAAATAATTTTGAAAATTAACTAGAATGTAGATAGACAGATTATTAGTGTAAGGTATCAATACACCCTCGCCCCTAATTACAGTTGTGTAGTCCGTGGAATCAAGCTAGGTATCAACAAATATTTGAAAGTGCAGGTTATGAAACCCTTGAACCTCCAAATCGAAATACCTATTTCTTCTTTATGTTTTTAAAATGCATCCATTTTATTTGAAGCACGAGTAAAAACAAAAGAAATTTTTGTTTTGTTTTACGAAAAATCAATAAATCAAATAAACGAAATAAACGAAGAAGCGAAAAAATTTCGTAAGATAATTATCGTCGTGCTTATAAAAAAAATTTTTTTTCGTCTGCAGTAATGTTTATAAAAAATTTGTACGAACCTTTAGTATTTAAAATTCATGCATTAAAATTCTCTGGATTTTAATCTGCCTTGTTTGTTTTTAATTATGTTATTTTATTTTGTTTCAATGTATTGAAATTGTCTACCTCTTCTACTCTGAATTATTAATAACACAATAAATGTTATATCGTTATATTCGTGACAAATATTGCGTTTAATTAACAAGTTTCTTGTAAATACAGGACAATTAAGACGATCACGGTTGAGAGAATGAAAGAAAATATTTGTCGAGAAAGTACGGTCCATGGATGATAATTTGCAAAACATTTAAAATTGTGCATCGAGGTAGAAGGAAATTATTTTGAGGAAACTCCTTACCATTAAACCTGTTATTAACAAAGTTTCGCTTACCATTTCAAATTATTAAATACTAATTTTATTGCGATTTAATGAAATAATGACTACTTATTACATGGAGTAAGAAAATAAATGAAAAGAAGCGTTATTTACCAATGATAAAAAATAAAGTTGTTAAATAAAAAATCGAAATACGTACAAATTGTTCGTGACATGAAGTGTCATTAGGACGTATAAAAAATTTTTTTAAAACTACTCGTTACACGAATACTTTTGACGCTTAACCCAGAATCCCAACTTTCAACTTCGAAAAGCAATTTTACCCTTTGAACATGATTTTCGCCCCTAAATTGGCCTGTAACTTTTTGATTGTCCCTTGTTAGGCCAAACGCGAACGTTTGAACCCAAAGAAGGCTACCAAACGACGAGAGAAAATATTCGAACGTAACAGTGATACGCTTGGCGGTCGAATTAAAACTTGTTATACAAAAGGGGTATCTTCGAATCGCCTGGGAACGATTCTTTCGATTTAATCGAATCGAGCAGAATGTGTATTGCCTGTCAGCTTACCGGTGGTGGTTCTACTGACACGTTTCGCCGCGTTCTGCCGACGAAACGTCAAAATATTAAGCTTTATTCCGGCGGCGCGAAGCGCGCAGCTGGCGCATTTGAATGAAAATTGGAAGCCGGAAGAGCGACGGGATCGCGGTTGTCGCGAACGAGGATGCGTCGTGATTAGCACGTCTTTCGGGATTGATATATAGCTGCAGAGAAGAACGTGACCATGTTTGCAATCACCGGTACTTCCGCTGGCAAGTTTGAAATAGTCATCGCCACCTGTCGATCGTGCAAATTGCACGGGCCGCGCAACAAGCGCATAAAGCCACTGTCCGCGAGGTCGCGCGATTAAATTTTAATCACGCGCCGATTCAACCGTGCAGGCATACTTTCCAACGCAGTCGATTTTATTCCGTCCAACTAACGATATCTGTACTTCAAACCGGACAACCGTATCCCGGTCAACCAGGTTCGAACAAAAAGAACAAATAGACAAGTTTCGAAATTCGTCAGAGATCGTAACGAACAAGATACAAAAAGTTGAGATAGCGACTATGTCACGTATCATGCAGATCAAACGTTCCTGGAGAGTGAATACCTAGAGTTAGGAACGATTTATTCGATGAAGAAAATCGAAGAACTACTATGGATACTTACACTGATTATATAGCAAATTATTGATGACTCTACCCCCTATTAAACTCAAGTACATACTTAGAATATTCAATCTAATATAGATCCACTAAATCCGGGAAACTATCGACTCGTATCGTCAATAAATAGCGTGTATAAGCTACTGGAAAACATGATTAACTACAGGCTACTATCGATGTTAGTTGTAGACCAATTCGTCCATGAGAGCAATAGTGTTCTAGTGACTGTGTACGCTAGGTATATATTAGTTCTTTCATGTCAAACTAAAAAAGTATATATTTATTATTCATTTTACATTACCTTCTATACATGTATATGTTTCTGAGTATTCACTTGCATAAATAAATAATAAATTATAAAAAAATTTCGAATCGTGCAAAGGAATATTCAAAAATTTATTTTAACACATTATGTTCATAATGTTATTCCCCCTCCCCAAGCTAATCTTTTGAATCCCCTTTGAACCTAACCTTTCTATGTGGTTCCTGATATGAACTATGCAGCAGTTCATTCACGAAACATATTATAACCTAGTAACTATACCAACCACACACCAGTTCGTCTACAACAAATCATCCTATTCTAGTAACTCTCTGTATTGGCCATACATCGATTCATCCACGATAAATCATCGGATCCTAATGGCTGCCGGTATTAGCAATATGTTGGTTTGTCCATGACGATCCTGTCGATTTTCCTCCTTGTGGCTCCCGGTGTTAGACATATATCGGTTCGTCCAGACATCCTAATTTCCCGCCACTAACAAGTTTCATTCACAATTCTAGGCTTCGCATTTACCTAGTCCCAGATCATAACACTAGTACGAAAATAGTTGAAATATTTATTTCAGCGAAGATTTCAACTTGAAAATCCTTGAAATTTTGGGAATCTTGTGGTTTAGATGGAAAAAAAAGGATAGGTAGAACGTTTCAATCCAAGCCTCCTAGCAGACCCTGCCTAAATTGTGTTACTACATCCGACTTTTCGTTTTGGAGATATTGCAGTTTCAATAAAGGGGTAATTTTTTAAATTCCACTATCTGGAGTTACTAGTGTTTTATTAATAATTGAGCTACTGTTATAAGTGGTAAGGCTTCCTCTTTAAAATGGTTTTTGATTTATGTCGATCCGACTTTCTGTTTTAGAGATATCGTAGTTTTTCGAATGTCACTGTCTCTATCTCCGTTTAACGCATCGGGCCTTTCTCTCGCACGTGCATCGTGCTGACCTACCCCAAAATCGTGACTATCGTGATCGAGTGACATAGCATTTCCAAGAATTAACTATTTACTACGAGCACGTGCGGTCAATGACCTCGTGACGTAAACAATGAGAAGTAAACAAACGCTTCGAAGCGTTATATCTTCGGAACTAGCTACCATATCAACTTGAAACAAAAAATCATCATATCTCCGGAACCAATTATGCTATCGACTTCAAACAAATTTCATTTTAAAGGGCATTTTATCTATCCAATGAATGTAGCAATAATAATAATAATTTGTAGTGTCTTCTATATTTGTTTGAATATTTACTTCGACGCTATATACCGAAAGAAACTTCAGTAATTAATTCAACAGAAAACAGTTAATGGCCAGCATCTTCGTTAGAGACCAGTCTATTCATCAAGATAGTAGTGCCCAACTGGCACAGACTGAACGACTTCCATACAGGGGAACCGAGAAGAAAACATATTTCCCCCGACTGAACATCTTCAAAACCAGCGAAGCACCGGTGTTTCATGAAAACGTTCGATCTTGCGCAACCGGGGATCGCGAAACAATAGTTGCGCCGAATAGCGAAAAAGCACGGGTAAAACGAAAAAGGCAGAAAAACATCGAACCGACACGACGCGGTGCAGAAACAAGCGACGTGCTGGACTGGTACGAGAAGTAGCCCGCGTGCATGAATCACGAGAATACGTATTCAAAGCCAGTCCACTCGGAATGACCACTCGAAATTCAGAAATTCAGGAGCAGCCCGCTATCGGGTTCTCCTGTCTCTCTTCAGCGTCGCGCGGACTCTGTATGCTCGTGGTTCCCGCTTCCGTTGGTACGGACACATTTGATATACGGGTCGGTGTATGCATCACACGACGGCGCGGGGGCGTATATAGATTACCGAAGGTGCGAGAGAGGCACAATAGAGTGTAATCAACGCCGAGCGCGGCACGGAGCGGCGCGGCACGGCGCTGTCCGCGTTAATATTAAATCGCGGCTCCTGCGGTTGTCTCGAGTGCTTATCTCGGATCTTCCTCCGCCTCTTCGTCATATAGTTGCCGACATCGGTGGCTGTTGATACCCTCTCGAGCTACCAGCCACCCTAAACTCGCCCTATCGTGTACCTATACCTTCCGTTAACTCACTCGACCCCGCTACACGACGCCCGGGATGAGAAATCTTCGATATTGCACGTTTGGGACCCCAAGAGCCAGAACTCGTCGCGCCCCGTACGATTTCGCCATCGATTCTCTTCTCGACACTCCTGTACCTCGTTTCTCAACCCCCCTATGTTCCCAAGGACAAAACCATCGTTCTTCTACCTTCTATCTTTTCGCAAAGTCAACGACGTCCCACGACGTCGCGATACCATCTATCGTAGAGGAGCCTGCGCTTATAGATTATCCGAAATCACTTACTATCCGGAGGATAATCGTCGACGACGGTATCGAGCTGCCAAGATCATTTTCCGGGTCTAGTCTCTGGAACGAGTTACTAAATGAAAATACACACTCGGACCAGAATAAAAAGATCCAAGAGATCCAAGAGAAGAAAGATCAAAGTGGTAGTAACTTTGGGGCTGAACCCCTTAGTGGAATGACGGCCGGAGGGCAGATAACTATAATGGTTTTAGGCTCGAACAGGCCAGATACACCAAGCGTTGACACTCGGAGTTGGGCAAAATTTTATTCGGATGATGGATAAACATCAGGAATAAAAAAACTTGAAAGGCTATCACATCAAAATATACGTGATGTCAAAATAAAACCAGCATTGACTGATTTGTTATATAATACCTGCACCTTATCTCATATTTCATTCAATGAAAAACATTCTAAATCGAATTCTTCCTGCAGAGAATACCAATTAGAAACTGCTGATAGTTTCTTTTAATTTTATTCAGCAAGTAATACAAGATTTTAATTAAGAGATTTGTTATTCGACAAATTAGACGTAGAGAACAGTGACCTATTTCCTATTTCTGCTTGTCCTTCTTTTCGAAAAATCAGCGTACCATTGGAATTTAACAAGTTTGAAACTAGTATTAATTACTAACAACTAAATAACGGCCCTATTTGTAATTAAATCTTGTAATTTCATGACGCACACATCAGGATAGTTGAATACAACCGGGTTTGCGTATTGTTGAAACTTTAACGATATTTGCTGAGCGAAATTTGCACGAACAAGGGACGTAATTAGAAATCGATAGGCGTTACCGTGAATTACGTAAAGTGGTAAACGATGAATGCTCGTAGCCTTAACTGCGACCGTTCAGTGTCATGTAATGGTGACAAGTAGGCCACGCTCACGAGTCTCGTGTAACGCAGCTGACGACGTGGCGACAGCACGAGAAACTTCAATGAATTTTCAGTACACCAATGTACCTGTATGACCCAGATATTCCGAGAACGGTAAAATTTTAACTTTTGAACGAACGGAATTCGAGAAAAATTATTAAACCGATAAGGAAGACTTTAATATGAACGTGCAACGAGTAACTAAGTTATTATCATAGTTAGACATGCTAAAACGACATCCTGATCTCTTTGAAGTTAGATTATAGATTAAGATAATGAACATACACACGGTATACAGGGTGATTCTAGATACTGGAACAAGCTCCATCTTTAAGCGATTATGCAAAACAGAATTACACATGGGGAAAAGTTGCACGTATGGTATGGAACCATCTTTTGATGATTACACTTATACAGGGTGTTCGGCCAACCCTGGGAAAAATTTTAATGGGAGTTTCTAAAGGCTAAAATAAGACGAAAATCAAGAATACTAATTTGTTGATACGAAGCATCGTTAAAAAGTTATTAACGTTTAAATTTCCGCCTGTACTGAATTTTTTTCTAGAAAGTGGATAGGATTTCGGGGGTACGTCTATTCACCAAAAATGATTGTAATTGACCCCTATACCTGAAAATAATTTTTTCAGAGTGAATTGAAATTTTTTTTTTCGCCAAAAAATTTAGCACCTACCCCCTATCGATTTTTCTTAAAAATTCGTTTTTGATTTTTAGTAATTTAGTTTGATGCCCTATAAAAAAGTTGTCCAGTACTTTTTTGTAGGTACCTATGGGCTCTACTTCAAAAAAAAGTTTCATTGAAATACATTCACTATTGTAGGAGTTATGGCTGTTTGAAAATTGGACCATTTTTATGGGGGTTTTCTAACTTTACGGGGTCAAGAAACAACTTTCCGAATATTTTTAGAATTTCCACATATTCTACACTAAAATACGAGTCGTTTGCCTTTTTAAACATTAAAATCGGCCAATTCGTTCAGAAGTTATGATGTTTTAAAAATTCGCATGAAATTTCAAGGAAGGGATTTCTGGCCTTACATTAGATTTTTATTTAGGAATTTTTTTCTCGAAAATACGCAGGAATTTGGGGGTATGTTTATTTACTAAAAATGCTTATAATCGACTCCTGCAACTAAAAATATTTTTTTTAGAACGATTTGAAATTTTTTTTTTTCGTCGAAAAATTTGGGCACCTATTCAAATTCTTTTCTCGAAAGTACGTAGGAATTCGAGGGTATGTCTATTCATCAAAAATGCTTATAATCGACTCCTGCAACCAAACATAATTTTTTCAGAATGATTGGAAATTGTTTAATTTAATTTTTTAATAACTTTTTGACGAAGCCTCAATCAAGAAATTGATATTCTCGATTTTCGTCTTATTTTGGCCCCTAGAATCTTCCATTAAAATTTTTCCCAGGGGTGGCCGAACACCCTGTATATAGTATATGTATATTAGCAACAAACAACTAGATTATTTAAATTAAATAAATGCTTTCAAAATAACAAATTTTTCTCCGTTGATTCTGAGATAAATCAAAGTCATTATCGTTAAATTCTATTAAGAGAACCTATTAGCAAATATTGAAACATCGTAATTAGGTTAAAATCATTGTCTGCTCTAAGAGGAACATTTTTTTGAAACTTGGAATACCCAAGTTTTATACGTCCTCATCTCAAACTATTTGCGACAACATTTTCCTTAAGCGTTAGTCATCTGGACAAGGGTCACTTGAAAACATTTCTTAGCCCTTGTACCTGGGTCATCAATCCATCTACCCTCAACCTAAGACTATAAGACGCTTCTTGTACTAGTTAGTTAGAGTCGTTTTTGCGAATCACAAACATCTATAATCCTACTGGGGTAAGACTTTAGGTCACGTGCCAAAATTGAACAAACGCAGAGTTTCTAAATAAATTTATACACTAATGACATTTTGTTTATTATTTGGTTGTGAAATACGTAAGATGTAATTAAATAAATATACTGTCATTACATTATACATTTATTCGAACTTGGAATGTAAGCCTGACACCCAGTAGGATTAGAATTCTACATAGATTCTCAAAAGTTTACATTTCCCATGCTTTTATATCAGGGATAAAAATATCAGTATTCCATTCTGTACGCGAAAGCATAATAAATCGTTTGTGACAGAAAGAAAACAAACATTATCGAGACTGAACGTCTATAATACATACAATTATTAATAGCTTCTATATATCCACTGACTGTAAGAAATTCGGAGACTACAGGCGGACTTCGACAATACCATCCTCCCTTCCAGGTGATTTATCATTGTTTACACTGGGGGAAAAACCTACTGTGACACTAGTCTTTCTTTGTGGGAACCCATGAAAAGTGGGATCCATTCTGAAGCATCGGACCGCACGCGAATACCGAGCTGATGCAATCTTCCTTTGTTGTTCATCTTCATTGTAATGGCCCACCGTGGTGATTTTGTTGGGAATGTACCTATCGATGCCAATAATATACATATACAGACCCTGGATAATCCAAACTTTTTTCAACACAGTTCGATCCGACATCCTATACATCGCGAATCACTATTGTTAAAGGTGTGTATAAGTAAAAGTAAGTAACAATTAAATACGAAATAATAACAGACATATCAACTTTGGGTGTTTACATTCCTTTTCCTAAGTCTAGAAACTATTATACAAAAATATCAAATATATTTAATTTCTTTGTCATTTACTATCTATTGCATTCCGTTCCAGTTTACGAGAAATTCATGCAGTAAGGCGTTAAACTATAATCACATTCATTTTTCATATCCCGACGTTTCTTGCATAGCGCACGCGATAGGAATTTCATAAATTTTCTATAATCAAAAAGTCGTTCATGCTCGAACTAGGTACTGAAACTCCCAAATGTAGGAAACTAGACCTGTATGGTTTCCTCAGGAATACCGTAATACGTGCCTATATATCGGATAGTTTCTCCAGCGTCTTTACGGTGTCTTAAAAAGCGTCGATTACAAAATCGAAGTCGTAAAATTTTTACGCGAGAACCGGTGACGCGAGTCATAGAATGACGCGACCATTAAAACACAGCGACGACGTTCGAGGAATAGCAAAAGTGTCATAGGAAATGAATTAAATTCTGCATTTTGTTCGCTTTATTATTCGACGCTGTTACGAATGTCTTGTTCGCCTGACGGTCTCGCGATACCCTGTAATTAATATCTCGCAAAAACGCGTCTGCTTTCGTCGAGCTTTGCGGGCGTATCGAGCGTCCCGTGTATGCGCTATCGGTATTCAGCGCCGTAGGATCGCAGTTCGGAACGCTCGAGTTATCTTGGATGGCGTCAATTTTCGTTATCTTTGAAGATAACTGGCACCGTTAAAGGTGAAAAGATGATCGCGCCAGAAGGGGAGCAAAATTTAATTTCTCCTGATACCCCCTCCGTTGTTGCCTAAGCTTTCAAAATACCTTAACTCAACGTGGCTCGCTCGACGCCACGATCCGCCGATCTCCGTTACTCCAGAATCCTTACTTTTGGTTATTCGATCCCGCCGCGTTGGAAACAATTTATTTTACGGATCGCTGTTGACGTCAGAAATTCAATCTCTATTCAATTCACAATATTACTATACGATAGAATACAGTTTATTGGAAATATTAGGGATACAAAGCAATTCCAACGATCGATCTACAGAAAAAAAAAAACAAATAGGAAAAATATTTTCAAATAACCCAACAGGAAATCTATTTATATATGTTTTCACATTTCCACGTATAGTTCGTTTTTGTAATTGTTTTTTGATTACTTTGAGGATATTCATCTGTTCGAGAATATTTATATGTACATACACTAACGCTAATGGTCTTGTAAAGAGTTCATATAAACAATTTTGAGACAATATTATTTAATAAATGTGTTCTTATTATCGAAAACAGATGTATAAAGCTTTCTATTTTAGGGACAGTACGATATAGTACAAACATGTAAAAAACTCTCGAACGTTATTTCTCTATTTTTTATTGAAATGATTGAAAAACTTCCTACCACATTACCCAAGAAACTTACGAAAATAAATAAAGATAAATTAACTTTTCTCAGATATAGCAATTGTTATACACACACGCGAACGTGCAATTTCAAACTCGTGATATTACGTTGGCTTACTTCGTTCCTTCCGATAATCAATTTTTCCGATAATAGAGTTTCTTATAATCAACGTTTCGGCCCACAGTAATTGTTACTTAAATTTTCAACGACGAAGAATGGTAAGGTTCTTCGAGTTCCTGCTTTTTTCGCCTCGCGTGCATCGATCTTCCTCAGTTTCGCAAAGTACAGCTACAAAATATAGCACGTTACTCGACGCTACAACCATGCATCGAATCGAAAGTCGTCGAGATTCCTTTTTCGTTCCTCCTACATATATACAAGATAGGTTTCGGTATCCAGAAGTAATATCAAAGTTCAAAGCAAGGTGGCAGAATTGCTAGGCGAGCGCCCAACCTTGCGCTACCAGTTGCCATCTGAACGTGATATTGCAACGACATAGCGTGTACATGCACTCTCGCTACTGTATTTTAATACAGATTTCTTTTTTTCTTTGTTTCCGTTCGCTTTTAAGCATTCCCGGTACGCGACAATAATGATGGCGCAGCAAGTCGAAATTGTTCGCACTGATTAAAATTCTGACGCTTTCCAAAATACATTCTAATTGCATCTTAATTACGACGCGCGAATTTCAGCAAACGGAGAAAACAAAAGAAAGGAAACTATCGTTTTGTTGGAGTACATACTTCGTTTCCGAAGTTACATAAAAAATCGAAAATTTTTTTTTAATTTAATAGTTCGAACCCTTTGCATTAGAGAACGAATGATTGACGACAACTGTTTATGTTTGACGGTTACTATTTTAATTATTGGACGACTTTTAAATTCGGGCGATTTTCATAGCTTCGAAACGTGATTTATTTCATCATCGAAATACTAGTAGTATTTATCCATGAAAAAATTATTCTATTCTAATGATTATACTTTTCTAAACTGAGAACTGCAAGAACAATCAGAAACGTTGTTTGCCTATTAAAATTGTATTAAAATACATACGTTACGAATATTATATTATTCATTGTCAGTATAATTAAAGTGTTCGTACAAAGTTAATCGTGCAGAGTTGATATTTTAATCCGAAACAATTAGGTATGGATTGAAAATACATGAAATATAACACACGAAGAGTGAACAGTGGCAATAAGCGGAAACGATTACCTAATCGATTTTAAATGAAAAAAGGTGTTCCAAATACAAGCGCGTCCGTGTATAAACTGCAAGTTAATTCGACTAGTGTAATCATCGATCTCGTGCATGAACTTTTTAATTGTTTTTGGTACTGTAAGCAATTTTTTGAAAATTATTTACGTTTCGATGCCTTTGAACTGTAAACCAAAACTCATAAATTCTCGTCCGTTGACAAACAACCACGCATATGAAATGAATAAACGAATCGATACTATGCATAACAGATGTTCTGGAGCTTGTCTCGTGTAAAATTCCAGGAATAATCTATAAGCATATGTTCTACGCTGTCTCGTGTGTGGTCTCGTGTCTGGGATTTCGTTCAGTGTCGAATTTCGTTTTCGAGCGCTTCAAAGCCAGCCTGCATTCGACGTTTCCCAGTCAAGAGCGTTTTGGTGTTCTCGTCACGCTTTAAGTATGTGCCTTATCGCCATAAATCCGTGTGGCAAATGGCCGAGAAACGGTTCGAATAAGGAGCTCTTTTCATACGTTTTTTCCAATTGGCGATTTTACAAAACGTATAATTTAGTAGACTTTGTGCGCAGCCCGAAAAAGAATCGATCGATGATCTATGTAACTCGCTTACCGCAAATGACAGTCAGCAAACGATACATTCAAAACATAATTCTACTATTGGCTGACTTTTCCCCTGATGATTCTTCTTAACCTCCCGAATTACTTTGAATATAATATAGAGATTATTTTGATACTTAAAATGTAATGTGACTATACATAAATAAGCACTAAAATTGCTATAAAAAATGCGCTAAATAGCACAAACAACGAGAAAGGAATTTATATCAAATAAATGAATATCTAAAAGAAACCCTCAAGGATGAACAGTCATGTACTAATGTAATAAATATTTTGAAGCATATTAATCTACTAGACTGTATTTAGTGAATTGGTAATGGCTAATGACTTTTCAATTTGAAGCTACCTTAATAAAAATCAAATAAAAAGAAAGAAAGAAATTGGATTAGAGATTCTATATTATATTTTTAGACACGTGACATAGTTATCGAAGCTAACGATAATATGGTCTCGCATAGAAATTTCAAATAAACGTTGTATTATATTAACGCTTCCAATACTGCAACAACTGGTGAAGTATGGATCCCAGCAGCATCTGTCCGCGGTTCTGTGTCCCGGTAGTGACCGTAAACAGAATCGAAAGCTCGCGGAGGCGTCGCGTCGGTTTCCCGCGCAAAACGCATCGAAATCCGACGTTTCTTTCGCGCGAGTTCCCCGTTATTAAATGTCATAAACTTCTTACGACACAATAAGCGGCGGTGCAATTTGTTCCAAGGGGGATCCAACAACTTCGATGGAACTTTCCTGAAGCGGGCAACTCCCTTACGCATAGCCGCTTACAAATGCGCAAAGCAGCTGCGCCAGCCTGAACTTTCGACGGTCTCCGCGAAACAAACTAACGTGCTGACTGAACATTACAAGCTCACCCGAGCAATCAACATTTCCGAGATACTCTTACAACTGCGACGATTAATGCACGCATTCGGGGAATTCCGTATACAGATGTAACCGCGAACGTAATCGCGTTAATTCGCGCGGCAAATATAACTCATCCCGAGAGAGTGCATTTGCACGCATGGTATTCAATTACACGCGCTGCGACCGCACACTGATGCCGATCAACGTTGCGTAAATTCCTGTAAGTGACGAGAATGTACAATTTGAATATCATCGAATGCGCATTAAACGTTAATACACATATAGTTTTCCTAGTATTTTTCCACGGTTCGAATCCCTCGAGCGCGTATATTTTTCCAGAGTTTCCCGCCAGAGGCGTCACCCCACCTGTCACGCGCCGATTTTAACGTGGCTTTTGCAGGACATAGTTCTCCAAAAAATATTTCGACCGTGTTTTTTTTATTTCGGCAACCGTCCGCACCCAGAGGACGAACAAAATTGCGTTTTTATTAATACCCAGAAAAATAACCCATGTGGAAAGAAAATTGTATACTTTGATTATGTAAACAAATTCCTGAATTACTTTATTTAAATAATATCGTAGAGGCAATAACTGTATGAATTTATAATGTATTCTATAAACCCCAATAAAAGATGCGGATATTTTGAAATTAATAAATTCAGCCGTTCAAAGAAAATGAAACAGTTATTAAAATATATGACATTATCAATGCTTTTGTATATTAGATTCTTACAAGTAACCCTCCTACTCTGTCGTACAAATAACAGATAATCATTACCACCAACATATAGCAATTTATTCGTGACATGTAGTCTATTAAACAGAAATTAAATTTTCAATTGTGAATTTTTAACTGTATTATATACAAAACAAATTACTTGTCGAAAAGGGAAACAGATGGACAGAAATTTAATAATCGTATGAATGTAATAAAGATACGATTGAATGAGAACGTACAAAATTTTATTATTGAAAATGAAAGCCCGTTATATATTTCTACTATTCTTATAAATATGTATGCATCGTCGTTCCAACTGTAAAAATTAATATAACGAATAAATAAAGGTACAATTAAGTATCAGATGTCGGAGTTTAACTTGAAAATCATATATCAAAGGATAATGTTATTCTAAGTTAAAAATCTCGTATCTTTTTACATTTATTTAAAAAAACCTTAAGCGTCCGCCACTAGGGGAACTTTCCCTACTAATTCAAAATGTACAATAGACGAATTACCATATAAAAAGCGAGCCAACTGTTTGAAACTGAAAAGGAAGTGAAAAAAATTTCTACTTTCGAAGCATTAACTCTCAAACAGTGTTATATTATGCACATATTTCATTCTACCCAGACCTGCTCGTTTTCTTCTAAACGGTGTAACAAGATACGGCCACCTGAGTAAAGAAGTTTTAGGTATAATTCTCCCGAAGCGTTTCGGAAGAGGAAAGCCACGATTCATGGAACAGTTGGTCCACCATAAACAAGGATTAGTGACATATGGATACCATAGACGAACAACGAACCGACCGATGCACGCATTCCTGCTGGTGACAGCGAGAAGTGCAGACGAAATTATTGGATAGGAAACACCACCCACGATATTATAAACGGACGATATTTACTGTTAGTCATCAGAGTTCATTTCTCTACATCGAACCTTTCATGACTTCTATAAAATTATACAGAAACGTTTATTAAATCATGTATCAACGTGTGTTTAGCAAATGTGTGAAATAAAAATGTAAACTTTAAAAATATTATTGTTAGTTCATTCAAATTAAATAAAACAAAAATGTACTCAACCTAGAACAATATACTATATGCATCTCGTACAAAAAAAAACATAAACAATACAAAATTATTATATTATCGTTAAATCTGTTCAAGTCGAATATGTATGTTATTCGATACGTACAGAAAAGACTACTTTTTCCTTATGTGCATGTCCAAAGGACGAGTTTTCAAATTGAGTATAATAATCGATATTAAACAGAAGCTATAAACACGATGGTAGTTGGGGGGATATTATCTTTAGTCAACGTTGATATCTTATTCTACCGATCAAAGACCCACTTTTCTTCGTGTTCCACTTTATTTTTCGAGTTTTTAAATTTAGTACAATGATCAATATTAAACAGAAGCTACAAATGCGATGGTAGTTGTAAAGATATTATTATCTTCAGCAAACGTTGGCATCTTATTCTACAGATCAAAGGTCCACTTTCCTTCGTTTTCTACCCTTTGATTATGTTGACAACGTTTAAACGAAGAAGCCATTTGATCTTCGGTAACTTCTGAAAGCTTTTCAGTCCCGACCCCTCCCCCACCAATTTCATTAGACAGTCTACATGAAATCCGAAATCCAAAAGGCACCGCCTGACACTCCGGGGTTTCTTTCCGAGTAAACTTCGATGTGGCTTTGTAAGCGTGCCAATGAAAAAAGCACGTCCTGGAACCCCGCACGGTCTGTAAGTGGGTACACGTGCAGCGTCGCAGTTTCCTTGGACAGGATAAGGAGTCCAGCTCGAAACGAGAGAAACGACTCAGAACTTTATCAAAGAAGTACGTGATCCTTGCACTTAACGACCGTCGTCGTCTTCGTACGAAACGCGGTGTTCTAGCAGGCGCCGAGAGCCTCGAGATAGGGTTTACGTGGACAGGGATTTCTCAAATTGGTTTTGTTAGAATCCGGATCACCTTCTTTTCTTCGGCAGACTCATACACAAACCTGTCGTCGACCCGGAAAACGAAAAACATACTATAAAATACATGCTCGGCGTAGCCAAGGGTTGCGTCTTAGTTTCTCAAAGGAGAAAATCTGTAATCGCTTTCACGAGCGATTAATCGATAGAAAATACTGTTACTATTTTCGTAAATTTTAACGAGGTCTTCCGATACAGAATTGTAAAAATATCAATGCCTTCTCTTACGTTTTCTTAAAGTAAATTATACCTTAAGACGATGGTAGCCTTGTTTTGTATGACATTGGATATATCGTAAAAAGTATGTAATTTAGAATGAGAGGACAAAGTTATAATACAAAAAGAATTCTAAACGAGAAATTCTAAATTTCCAGTGATACAGTGCTTTTCTCTTATATTTCCAAAGTATTATTTATCGTTGCTTACATCTTTCAAATTGTTGTTTTAGATCTTAATAAAAAGAAGAAAACTGTAGAGAAAACTTCTTTGCAAATGTTCTATACATAGCTTTCAGAAAATAAACAGGCAAAGAATCTTTCTACAAAAGATAGCCCATGAATTAGTTAAAAAGCAGATGGATCGTAGTAGCTTAGACTTGATCGGATTGTAAAAACTCGTTATAAACGCTACGGGAAATATAAGAGGAAAGAAACTGAAAACAAAGCTAACAAAAAACGAGGAACTAACTACAAAAGAGCGAATCTAGGAACAACAAACGAACAAAATTCGGTTTATCAATCGCAAAGCGATTAGGCGCCGTTTGTAAAAAAAGAAAACAAGTATTCAGAAAACATACGAATAGTAAATTGCGCATCCTGCGACTACTTTGTTTGAGCCAACGTCGTTTCGCAAAAAGTCGGACGGGCTACCATAACCGTGGACCGACTAAAAATTTGTGTACACATTTTTATGGGGCTGGAGATTACTATTTCTGCAAAAACCGTAAACATCTCCATTCGAGTTAAATAAACTGTTGTCCTCTACTTTTACGCGACCGAGTCGCTGACTGGAGCAGCGACGATCGTTGGGATTTTTTTTCTGGACGACAATGAGAGCACCGGGTAGGCGAAATCTCGGAAAACCAACGCTGCAACCAAGCGTGTACCGAAACGGCGAGTGTAACAAGAAGTACAACGAATGCTGCTCGGCGCTAATAACTCCGATGCTGCACATCCCACAAAAAGGCCGCTTTCGAGCCGCGGGATATTTTGGCTCGTGACTACGACCAACCCCGAAATTACTGCCGGTGCTGATCGTTCCACGTATCACAGTCACACCGGGATGCCGAGGTTAGATTATAAACCCACACAGCCACGTACACGCATATGCAACGCGCGCAAAATTTCAACGATTGCGTGAAATTGGTACAGAAACGACGAACGTAACTACAACCCCGGCCAAAATGATATGCGTGCTATCTTTAATTACTTAAAACTAACGTAGAATTTTCTAATTATAGCAAATGGTGCATCGCCAGTCCCATTCAGAGCAAAACTCGAAAACTGTAACCCCCTGACTATTCAACCCCTAATTAACAAGCCTACACGTGTATTTTTGAAACTTTTCGGTCTGTTCCCAAAATTCATGCTCATCTCATCCTCACGAAACTCACAGATATTCAACATTCTAAACGCAAATTAGAGAATCACTCAAAGAGAAACAATATGAAAAAGACTCGGTACCCAAAAATTATATAACGTGGGTGCAATTAAAAGTTGACAGAATACGTCATAATACTTTTGACATTTTACAAAACTTTACTAGAGCAGCTAGAAACAAATTTTATTTAATTGGAATCATATTAGAATGTGATTTGACATAATGACATTGTATGTAATGATCCAGAAATTATAATCCAAAGTTACATCCCGCATTAAGGTTAATGTTAATACGTAATATTAATTTCTACAACAGCGAATCTGACTCGTCGTAAATCCTTTACGCCAAATTTCAAAATGAATATACAGTTCATTGAATGGAAAGTCAATAGTAGAGCATGTTTAAATTTAGTAAAGGGACAAATTAATAAACACACAGAACGGATTACTTAAAGCAAATTAATTTTCCAGCACGATAAACATTGTAGGAAATTGCTTGAGAGAATTTTCTCGGATAGTGTATGCAAATGAAGTTGATCAATTTTAATCCACTACAAAGGAATGAAACAATTTACCACAAAATACAATCTAATACTATTTAAATCGTTGTTGAAACGAACGATTCAAATTAATGGAAGTAACGAGCGATAAATATTATACATTTAGTAAATGTAGTAATTTCCTCCTACATCAAAGCTATTCGAGTATTCCCGTTGAGAAAATAAGAAAAAAATAGAAGAAATAGTACGTCGAATTCGATAAAAATACAAAAGTTAAAAACAATGTAGAATATAGGGAACTGTAATAAAACGGAGCAATCCCATTTTATGACGTCCATTGTAAGAACGTGTCTGTGCGTACGATGCCCAGAAAGTACTCCATAAAACTTTCCCGTTAGTACAATAACCGATAGAAGTTCTCCGCGCAGCAGATTGCCTAATGGAATTAAAAGTACCAGAAATTCGAATATGCTTCGTCGCGGAGTCAGGTCTCTTAATGAAATTAAAGGAAATTTAAATATTTTTGTTTCACGTTGTAGTGGCGTTTGTGCTTTTCATTGTACTTTATGCGTCTTGTTCGTTCGAACGTCGCGAAATAACGTGCACGCAACAAGACGTTCACGCGACTACAGAAATCTGATTATAAATGGAGGCAAGTTTTCGCGAAATTGTCGTCTAACAACGTTTATAGCGGCAAGCCCTTGTTACCGGAAGATGACTAGGACAAAACTCACTACTGGATCCAAAAAGTCAGTGGAAAGTGCAGAGGGTCTGGTATGGAACGTGTATGTAAGCCGGTAAATAGAGGCACTCTTGCGCTCGCCTGGCACGCGGCCAGCTTTCCCTCTGTGCGACTTTGAATATGCCTGCGAGAACAAACCCGTCCGTTCGTAGTTAGAGGAAACTACCCCATCGAATCATCCCTCTACTTTGATTGATCGTGATTTCCCTTTTTACTCCGCAGTTGCCATTAGTTTCAACATTTTATTCAGTATATCTGCAACGAATTGAAACGCTCACGATTTCGAGCCGGTTTTACGAGGAAAAAAGTTAACGTACGAAATTGACTGCTGGTTTTTTATATACTGATTTAATAATTAGAATCTGATACGAGGTAATAATGGAAGCCGCGTTTTACGTTATTTATAATTATAGAATATAAAGTTTCAACTATTTTTATCTTGTGTTACTTTTCTATATTTTATTTTGTCGTGCTACTGAAGAAACAACTAATTCTAAACGATGATGTATGAATGTTGACCTTTAGGTTATATTATAAACGATCCTTTATTTTCTCCTGGCGTTCCGGCCACATCTGTTAGCTCTTTTCGTCAGATGTTACTTGCATGTGCGTAAATGATTTTAGGCAATGATATGAGACAGGATTGGAATGATCACTTGGTGCAATAAGAGATTTCTATTAGATAGCTTGTTTTAACATAGATAGAAGCTTCCACTTTTACAAATGAAATTGTAACCACACGAAGTATTTTCGCAACTACCATTTCCCCTATTTTACACGATTTATTAATAAACATACAAACCCATAATAAATAACGACTTGTGCACTTAAATATCACATTACTAAAAGGCAATGCTCATACAGGGTGTTCGGCCACCCCTGGAAAAAATTTTAATGAGAGATTCTAGAGACCAAAATAAGATATAAGGATACTAATTTGTTGATTGAGCCTTCGTTAAAAAGTTATAGAAACATTTACAGCCACACAGTATATTTTCGGTAAAGAATTTTTTTCTCGAAAGTGTGTAGGATTTCGGGGGTATATCTGTTGACCAATAATGCTTGTAATTGACCCCCGCAACCAAAAATAATTTTTTTAGAATCAATTAAAAATTTGTTTTTTCGTCGAAAAATTTAGGCACCTACCCCTTGTCGATTTTTCTTAAAAATTCGTTTTTCATTTTTAGTAATTTTGGTTGACGCCCTATAGAAAAGTTGTCTAATACTTTTTTATGGGTACCCATGAGCTCTACTTCAGAAAAAAGTTTCATTGAAATATATTCACTATTGTAAGTGTTATGGCTGTTTGAAAATTAGACCTTTTTTATGGGGTTTTTCTTATTTTGCGAGGTCAAGGATCAACTTTTGGAACATTTTTGGAATTTCTACATATTCTACACTAAAACACGCGTCGTTTGCCTTTTTAAACATTAAAATCCTCCAATCCGTTCAGAAGTTATGACGTTTTAAATATACGCAAGAAATTTAAGGGAAACGGCCAGGAATATGGTCAGACATTGTATTTTCGGTAATGAATTTTTTTCTCGAAAGTACGTAGGATTTCCAGGGTATGTCTATTGATCAAAAATGATTGTAATTAACCTCTGCAACCAAAAATAATTTTTTTAGAACTACTCGAAATTTTTTAATTTTGTCGAAAAATTTTTCGGTCGGTATACTAGTCAAATTGGGCCACGAAAGTCCATAAGATATAAGGTCTACTCGTATACCTCATCTGTGATGAAAACTACTATCGCGGCATGCAGTTGTTTGCAGATTGCCGTTCTACAGGCAGAACTTTAAACGTTAATAACTTTTTAACGAAGCCTCAATCAACAAATTGCTATTCTTGATTTTCGTCTTATTTTGGCCTGTAAAATCTTCCATGAAAATTTTTCCCAGGAGTGGTTGAACACCCTGTATACTATTCTTTGAATTCGGACAAATATTAATCTATCCTTGAGATACTTTGGATATCCTGTTAAATATAAAAGCCTATCTTGTCATGTATTGATAGAAACATCATATTCCAAGACCGTGGGCGGGGAATATTATTTCACGAAACATTCTAATCTAGCTCGTGGCAATTCCCGAAATCGCGGGTACCTCTCCCCTGGATAACTTTCCGCACATATTTACAGACCTTGTCTATTAAACTACATAGACCTCTCGAAACCCTCGACTAGCTTTGATATAGTTCACGACAATTCATGCCGTAAGTTACACAGGCCACGGGCGATGTTTCCCGAACTGACTAGTTGCTCTACGTATCTCTGTAGCGGAATGAATTCTCTTTTCCCTGCAGTTCCATTTTCTTAATCCCGATTACCTAACTCTGCCGCAGATAACGTACGGTCGAATTGAGACAAACCTACGGAGACGATCGCGAAACTCAAATACCAGTTGGCGAGGGTTCGACGCCCCTCTGAAAGCTATACGTCGAGGTATTTTGGGATTCAGTGATGAATTAAGAAAACGAATCCTATGACAAAATGTAGTATAATATTTAAAGTATTCAGAGAACATATGCAGTTCCCTTAAAACGTATATAAATCGACATTTCAGAACGTGATTAAGGAAAAAACGCGTACAATGCAATCTCTCAATTTCAGACAAAACGCACCATTTGACGAATGCACAAATGCGAAAAAGGACATGGGTTCGTTAGCCTTGATTCGTTATCGTTAATTGGTGAAAAAAGTTAAAATCGAATTTTGTCCATCTTGTTGAGGATAATAATCGATTTTACATCCCCGTGACACGGCACCCATGAGCACAGTCCTGGCTAGACGCCCTCCTCGTTTCAGCACACAGGGTCCGGGAATTGCGCCCAAGCAAATCCAATTTCTGTAATACGCAACGTTGCCGATCAACGTTATTTCGCAGTATCTCCGAGTTGAGCACGGGATTTCGCCTCGCTTGCTGTCGAGGAGGCAGGTGCCCTCTTATCTCAAGAGAACGCGTGAGCCTTGCGGGATATTCCCCGGAGAAATTGTCGCAGCCTTATTCCCGAATGCCTTATACCTTTCGACTATCATCCGATCGCAGCCTTCCAATTCTGTACGTAGACGAATCTCATTGTTCGCCTCTCTTGCGCGACTGTGTTCCTTCTTTCCCCCCTAACCATCGAACCTATCGCCAAGACGAAAGGAACGAGACTTCGATTCCCGGCTCCGCGAGGACGCAGCCTGCTTACGAACCCGATTTTCGCCAAGAACGGATTTCCCTCGTGTGCAAGCAAAGAGTTCAACCTGCTCGATATTTCGATGTTACCCACGTGATACAAAAGATCCTGCGGGTGTGACGTTAACGACCTCTTGGGACTCCCGGTGCGCGAGCAACACGAGCCGAGACGATCTTGGGAACGAAACAAGCGGAACAACTCTATCCCCGCCTTGGACGGAGTAATTTCCAAACATCTGCGTGGCAAGTTCCCTTATTACGCAAGACTCGAACGGCTAAATTTATGGATACAGTAGACCTAGTCTGGGGCTCGGATAGCAATTAGAATATTACGATCTTGTTGCCTTATCTCGTTCGCGTGTATTCATCATCGCACCTAATATCACTCCAAACTGAAAATAATGAAGAGATTCAGAATCATGACTCCATACAGGGTGTTTATGGATCTCGGTTCAATCAACTTTTATAAACTTGTCATTTTTTACAATTGCTACTATTACTATACAAAACAGATTTTTAATAATATGCTAGAGGTCTCGAAAAGTTAAGTACACGCTTTCCATTCTTTAAATAGAATTATTAAATCATCGCAAGTTCAGCTGGAAGCAAAACTAACATTTATAAAATCCCTATGTTATTTTTACTTTTTAACCAAATTATTGTCTTCGCAAGTTATTTCCAAATTTATAAATAGTATAATACGAATGAGCTACAGGTATGATTAAGTCCACTTATCCGAACAAGAACTCTGGTTATACATACATAATGAAAACTTAAAGGTAGCGGGGATATAATAGAGTTTTACCATACAATTATTGAAATATCCCAATTTAAGCTGACGGCGATAAAGAGTCCCAGAGGTTCTCGAGAAGCTTATTTGGAATCTCAACGAAAAGTATGCAAAGATTTTCGTGCGCGCCAACACGTTCTCGGTTCGATGGCTGTGAACTCGCCCTCCGATCAACCTAATGCACTTTCCCGCCATTAACTTGATGGCAAAGGCGTAGCGAATACGCGCTAGGGATACGAACATTCGTGTACGTCTACTATTGGAGCATCGTTCCTACGAACAAACTTCCTACGCTTCGTCTCTCCCCTGGAAACACACTCGTACGCGCGTGTGCAGGTGAACAAGCACTCGACGAGACAACTCGTTACATCGAGCGTGCAACAGCGAACTGGAACGGTGAAAAATCCGTGGAGAGATGGAGCGCGGAAAATCGTGAACACGTAGGTCAATTCCGGAATAGAGAACGCGCGCAGGTGTACACATCGTTCGGTTCGAACTTAATGATCCTGGAAAAACAAAGTCTGTGGTCTGCCCGTTAAATTTCGCTTTCTTTATCGGTTGCAAAATAGAACAGAGATCGATTACTCTCGGACGATTTTTCCAATATTACTAAAAATAATCACAATTACTCATCACATTAGTTAACTAATCACCATTTACGTTAACTGTAATCTAGAATCATTAATCAGTACAGTGAGCCCTCGAATTACGCGTATTCGTGGATGCGCGGTTGGTGTCCCCATTTACCTATATGTACATGGACATAGGTAAATGGAAGCACAGCCGGATGGGGTGAACATGTATGTATTACGAAATTTATGAGTGTTCAACTGTCTTGTATGTTCGATTCAACCGTTGTATATCAGCTGCAAACGAAGCAGAGACGAGTAAATAAATTGCAATTCAAAGAAAACAAGAATTTAGTACGTCGAAGCTTGATATTTGTAGAAACTATGAATACACAGAAATACACTATGTGGGCATGTATATTTGTAACACCAGTTTGTTCAATATGAATTTAAAATTACGGCAGAGGGTGGGAAGAACTAAAATTACATGATATTATAAGGAAACTAATAAACTTCTATATTTGAAACTCTCAGTACTATCAAAAAACAAAGCATATATAAAACTTTGCTTTAATTGGAAAAATAAGAATTTTGTGCAGCAATAATTTGACTTCATAATCACTTCATGAACTTAAAAAAACAAGTAGATAATAAAATTATACCTTCAGATACAAAAATTGCACCAGAGGATCGATCATCTCAGGTAAATCTCGAATCTAAGTCGTCAAATTTTCTTGCAACAATCGTAATAATATTTCTTTATTTCACAAATGTCATTAGTTAATAGAAAATTCACTCCTATAATTTGCAATGTCACTAGATAACGTTCGTTATTCCTTAGCTATGATTTCGCTTTGTTAATTTTTTGTAATAAAAAATATCGTGGCATTTGACCGAAAGTTTTGTACTACTCACGTTTGCAATGCTTGGCTAGTAATATCGACCACGAGATTGACACGATATTATAAAAAAAGAAAACTTGATCCACCACTAATCAGTCGCAAAGTTTGAACCAGACCCAGCGAGTGGCATAAAAGCCATGAAACGCAAACGATAAAATCTATTTTTCACGCGCCCAGCTGGAGACGCAACGCAATCAGCGTGGAACGTCGCGAAGGGAAACGAATCGGTTCTCGCCGTTGCGTACGATAGAACGCAGAGATAGTTTGGTTCGATTGAATCGCGATAATCGATTTAATGCGATAAGCGAGATAGGAGAGGGAAAAAAGAGTGCCGTTCCCAGGCGAAATATATTCAAAAAATATTCCACGGCAGCTGCGTCGTGTGATACACCGAAAAATATTTTCACCCGTCCGTATAAATCGCGGCGGTTAGTTTTTTTTTCTCTCTCGATTTTATTAGCCGAGCGTTTCGTAAATAATGGAACCGAGCCGGTCGTATATAATTGCGCATGTTATCTGAAACTGCGCGCAGTCGCGAATATATTCGCGGAATAAAAAAGTGAAAAAAGAAGAAAAGTGCACGAGCGCGATCGAACGAAACGCGCAACGTCGAAACGGATCAAACGGTCCGTGTAATGTGTCCCTGTGCCGCTGTATCGCGAAGTTACAATATTTTTCAATTAAAATCAAGAACGAAACGGGAAACAATAGCGCCGAAACGTTACGGGAGATAACTCCATCGAGTTTCGACGGAACGATGCGGTTTTCCACGACACGATCGACGAGACGCTATCTCGCGCTCCGGAACGTGTTCGAGAATCCACTAAAACGAACGTCGCGAGAAACGATCTCGAATGGGAGGATGCGACACGACGAATGACGGCAAAAAAAAAAATGAACGTAGTGGGCGATAGGAACAAAAAAAAAAGATGAAAACGTCGCAAGCATGCCGAGTCTAAGTGATTGCCGGAAGTGACATCGGCGAACGGGTAAACGCTTTATCGCGGAGCTAACGAGGCAGTCCGCGCGACTTTACCGCGCTCGGTTTCGCGCTGCGCCTCAATGGAAACGGGATCAGGATACCTGCCCGCCTCCCCAAATAAATCCTCTTTTTACGACAGAGATTTATGAAAGCCATTCCCTACTCCGTTCCTTTCTCTTCCCTGTCTTTTCTCGCCTCCGGCCTACTCCATCTTTCTTTCCTTGCCGGGTATAAGAGTAGGGATTGCAACCCTCCCCCGCGTTTTCTCGCTAGGCGCGAGGATGGGCTCGGGTGAACAGTGGAAGCCCAACCGAGGCTGAGTATCCCGGATTCCCGAGCAGTTTCAGGCAAAATGAGGTAATTAGGATGCAGACGAGGAACGATGTCTCCCACCTAGTTCGCGTTTCTCCCACTCTTTCTCTGTGTGCGTGCGTACTTTCCTCTCTGTTCCTGTGTTCCACCCGCTTTCTCCGCCTTCGCGGCACGCCAAGCGCACGGGCGCGGTGGTAAATCAAAACCGTCGCGCTAAGAAGTCTTTAAACGTCCCGCGTGTATGCAAATTACGCCACTGCAAGGTACCCCAGCTGGAAGCAACCGAAGGATCAAGAGAGAGAGAGAGAACGGTCGTTTGCAGCGATCGTTGGATCAACGACGAAATGAGAATTCTTCGACGATACTCCTCTGAGCCACCTCACGCGAATAGTACCAAGCAGGAAATCAGCTGTATTGCTATCTGACAATACCGGAACTGCGACTATGGCGACGATTGCTTTTGCTACGCGCAAACCTGCGGTTTCCGTGGAAGCGATCTCGCGGGAAATGGCAATAGCTACTGCTGCAACGTTGCTCGAACAGATCTTTTTTAAGAATAGAACGTATAATATAGCATAAAGTTTTCAATTTTAACACGTATACAGGATGTTTCAGAAATATTAGGCCATCCTATATTTTAACAATCTATCATGACCGAAAAAATGACAGTTTTTTAAATTTTGTTTAGAATTTATAACATAAAATATTATTTTAGCGCCTTTTAACCTTACAACTTTTCTTATAGAATAAATTTTTCAATATTCACTTCTATTGTTTATTTTCTGAGAAGTGTATCTAGTCTGTCTTGCCTGCCACGACCGATTGAACGATTTATATTTTTTTGCTAAATGCCAGACAAAATTTGGTGTTCAGTATCCACTGTGTATCGGTAGGTTTAGTGTTAAACATACCAATTGGAATTTCATCAAAAACAGTAAATTCCTTCTCCCCTTACTTTGACATAATTATTACGTCTTCCCTATAAAACTTCTATGAATTTTAGATAAATTGATTTAAATTGTTTACCCGACAAAAAGCGTTACAGTCAAAGAAATAAATGATAATCAAGTAAACAAATATATAGAAAATAAAATAAACTTGTTAATTTCAGACAAAATAAGAAAGACACAAATAGAAATTAATTTTAAAGAATATTTTTAAAAAATGCGGGAGAATACACGATGACACGGTCTGTTTGAATAATAAAACCTTCTGATAATAGAGCTCTCGTCGGTCGGTTGGTTGTTTGCGTAGCAAAAAGAAAACAGACGAGAAACATCGTGCGCGCGGTATGAAACGCATTCTTTTGCCATTCTTTCTTTCTAACAAACATTTTCAGGAATCCAATCCCAGGGACGTCGTAGAAAACTGGACGGCAAACTCTACGGGATACCTGTTATCCGTGGTAGCCAAACACGTAGTGACCCAGCGCGGAACAAGGGAAGGGGTGAAATTCAACTAGATCTCCCTGGAGGCGCGACGACGACGGCGAACGGATAAGGGTGAGAAAAGAAAACTAAGACGAGGGAAAAAGATGATGCGAGACGAAGGAACAAGGATGGAAGAAAAGGAAGGAAAATTCGAATAAGGGGACTCTTCTAATTCGCGCGTCTTCTAACCACTTTCCTTCTAGCTAGATGGTCGACGATGCTTACGGGTCTCGAGTGTGCTCGAACCCGGCGGAAAGTGTACTTTCGTTGGGAACGCGGCCAGAGGTGATTCCGTTGTCGCAGTGTACCCGATGCAAATGCGACGACAAAAAGGTCGCAGTCAGGCCAACGGGGATTCCCGGTGGTAACGATTGATTCGTGGATCGAAATTGCGCATCGCGGAGGCCGAAAGTACAGAATGGCCGACGAAGAGGGATATTATCGTCCACGCCGGCTAGATGATGGCAGAGAAGTGCAACGGCTTCATTAACAGCAATTTATCATTGGATCGGTCGGCGGGGGCCAACGGCAGGCGCTACCATTAACCCCCTAAGGTCGTTAGGTTGCGGTTTGACATGAGAACATGCCCATAACACTGTTCGGTTATACGTACCTAACGTGTACCACCTATCTGGCCGGTGGTAAAGCACAGATCTATTGGCCTCTGCGCCTCTAGAACGCGTAGAGCAAGCAGATGAGAGCCGGCAAAGGAACGAGAATGTGTAGAGGACGAGTCGGATGAAGATGGAGAGGCCAGAAAGCAGACAGGATGAGTAAACGAACGTTGGTGCGAGAGAGTGCACGCTGCTACGTCACAAGCTAACCATTAGCGGTCGTACAGGCTCGTGTTTAGACACCCCGTTATTGAATTGGTTACCTACGCTCCTGTCCTGGATATCGCGCCTGATGTTACACGCTCCGCAACTAACGTTAACCCTTTGACGACCGTTGTCACGTTCGCGTGATTTTACTATTTCGTCGACCATGTCACCGTCCACTGAACCTGCCTTACCCTTGTTTAAACGTTGCCCTCATGTCCGCGTTTCTCGACAGTAATATTTTTCATAATCCTCGTAGAGTTAACTCGAGCTACATTATCCTTCGGTCGTCTCTAAAACTGCATTCCGTTTGACTAATTTAATTAAAATAAACTGAAACAAGTATTACTATTTTTACACAACTATTGGTAATATGTGTTTATACATTAATATCGACGACACAAATAACAAAGTCTTGATTAACAAATAAGAAGTCACTTCAATTTCCTGATTTAGACATCAAAGGATATCTGTGGGGTTTATCGAGAAACTCATTAATTGAATTTAAAAACCATGCCTCTGTGAGGCAAAGGTGAAAGTAAAAAAATAAAAGTATCGTTTAATTACTAAATATACAATATTTGTAACATTAGGACAGAAAATGTGAAATATGGTAGCCTCGAGTGAACGAATCTACGAGTATTAACGAATTGAAAAATGGATTTGTTATTGTGCGAGTCGAAATGTCGATAAATTGTGTTAATCCAATTCATCATATAGAAGAAATAATGGGCCGGTTTGTCTATTTAAATATTGTGTGGGAGCTATTGTTGCTATATGCAGAGAACTGTTTCCCAAATGATTGGATCCATCAGGCAGATAACAGCCCAAAGCATACTGCACGCGTCATCAAAATATTTTTATCAGAAAAAATATTAATATACTAAAATAACCGGCACACTCTTTCGATCTTAATCCCATCAACATGTTATGGATATACGTGGAAAAATGTATATAATAACGAGAACCAAAAACTATAAAAAAAATTGAACAACATTGTGCATGAAGCGAGAAATCAATACTATTTTAATGAAAACGGATTAACAACAAAATATTAAAAATAAAAACAGTACACATAAGGAAAGTAACAAAAATTAATAAATTCTTGGAATAAATTAAGACTTTTGTTAGGTAACAGAAAAAGTTTCAAGCTGTATATTTAAATATTTTCACAAACTTCTATAAATGGAAATACGGGCTTGTACTTAAATAAATAGGCGCCACTACCTTATAACATAAAATATTAAATAAAGAATATTCCCAATTGTTCCACGCCGAGTATGTGTCGATAATACTTATAACCAACAGTGTATTAATATCAGAAGCTGTAAAATATCTGTATTGACAGACCTGAAGATTATCCCTTATCAAGGAGGACAGGTTCCGCGAAATATTCAGAGCGCGGATCTATTTAATACGCATGTAGTGTGTTAGAACGCGAAATTTGAAACAAACTTAAGTTTATTATCATACAAGCGGAGTTGAATAGAACCTCTCAGGTATTTAGGGGTATTATCGATAAGTACTACCAGCTATAGGCGCGCTTGGATATTCTAGAATGGTATTCGCGATATTACTAGGGAGCACGAATAATAGTTGGAAATCTATGCGGGAACCGTGGATATACTATGCATTCGAAATGAACATGCTTCGGGAAAGAGATTATAAATAATACGAGTCGAGTGTCGCGAACGAGGCTCGCACGCGATCAAATGTAAAAACGTGGACGATATCAGAATGCTTGTTCCAATCACAGCAACAGGCTGTCCGAAGTACATACGTAAATGTCGTGACATAAATCGTCGTGAACTTTGCACGCGCGACTTGCATCAGCCGGAAACGCTACATTTTCGGTAAAACACATTTCCACGCCCTTCAGCCATCGATGAAACTGTTTTAATTAAAACGGTCTATCTGCATCCACTTGCATAAGATTTAATCGGCTGTAGACCGGAATCGGGCACGTGTGCAATTTAAGTTCTACCGTATCAGCGCGCCGGGGACCGCCTTTGCATTCGACTAATCCGCGTGAAAGCAAGGATTTCGGGCTTACGTAAGCGAGACGACTCAAAATGAACAAGTCGTGTTCGAGGGTAAGCGTCCCGCAGATTTTCCCTGCACCAAAAAAATACATTTCGACTTTTTGAACGTGATAGCTCGCTGATTCGTCGCAGATTGTTACGCTTATGCAATCGTGCGTAGACCGAAATGCGTATGTGTGTTTTAATAATAATCGTTTTTCTTGTATAAATGTTGTTCTATGTATGCTGCGTTCATCCATCAACAATAATAGTTTATCCAAATAGAAATGTACGATTTTATTCATTACAAATTCCCACCTTCGGTTCTCATAATACACGAATACTTATTTATCCAATTACATCATTCAAATAGATATTTTCTAAATAAACATTTATTCGTGAGGCATGGATAAAACTTGTATCTAGATAAAACATCACTCGTTATCTAAATAAATATGTGTAGTTTCTTACATAATTAGCGTTGACAATTCATTGGATACGCGAGTGATATATTAGTACTACCGGTCGGACGTGTCTGACCCTTGGTCGATATTTCTACTTGCGCCGAGCGTAAACACTCGATGTTGGTACGATATTATTTATTTAAACTGATTGCAACCATATCAATGACAATAAAATGAACAAAAAGCAGATAATATCATAAAGAATGTAACATCAACACAAGTAGAAATAACAAATAATGAGCATTCGTGTCAGCCAATGATGATCAAATTTATAATCTACCTCCATTCCTATCTTAAAAACAATATTGGCTATAAACTTATTTTATGATAATCTCTGAAGCGTAATATTTTAACTATTTAAATTATTCTACTACTATTCCGATTATCCAAATATCCAGATGGTTAATGAGTTCGAAAATCTGATGAAACGATCAGCTTATCTACCTTTGGGTGTTAACGTTGACGAAAAAGAATAAATTAGAATGTGTTTTCGAGAATTAAAATTCTTTCAGAGAAAGACAGAAAGAAAGAGAAAGTGCAGTAGTTTCCATTTCTTCAATTATGAAATAATTAACTCTAGATACTTTAAAAGCAAATTGCTTTATGTACTTGAAAGCTGTAGACCTGTATTTCCTCTTTCAACCACTTCCCAGTTTAACTTTCGCGGTAACTGCTAGCTCTACAACTTCTATCTACGGTCCCACACCCACGCACGAGTTGAAGTACCCTTCTTCTCCAACCCCCTTCTACCTGCTTCGTCCTTCTCACTCCGTCTACCCTTTACGCACGTAGATTATTAATTCTGTTAATTTCTCCTTGGTTTCAAGAATTCATCTGTTCGTTAGACCGCAGTACTACTCTTTACTGCTCTCTAACAGGAACATTTTTAAACTGTGTTCTAAGTGACCGTGAAGCAAAAGAGTTCTTCTTTGTTATACCGTACTCGTCCGAATTTCGAGTTTCGACGTTTCTCGTTTTTATACGGGTGAATGTATCGTTAAGTTCGATAATAACCTTCCATTTTCTAACCAAACGTTGACTCGTAAATACGTTTGCACAAACAACATCCAATCAACGGTGTATGGACAAGCTTGTCCAAAAATTTCGCTACTGAAATCGCTTCTGAATTCCAGAAATCCTGAAGTACCTGCTTTCAGGCAATAACTTTCATACCAAAATTAGGAAATTTTGAAAAACAATTAAATATGTATTTATCATTATATGTTTAGGAGAGTATTATTAATGAATTACACGTGACTTTATTCAAACCAATTTTAATCATATATAAGTCGAAATTTCTTCAGAAACAATCACATAGATAAAATTGTGCTTAATGAGATTGAATTTGAACTCATTATCATTGAGCAGACCTTGCCAATCTATTGATAAGACATCAAGGAAGATACAAGAATATATGAATATGTTTTTCATATTCAAAATATATATTATTAAACGCTTAAACTCACAATTAGGATCCTCTCCAATATGTAAACGTTGATTACGACATTCTAGAAATTGTATAAGTAAATAAAGTGTGCGGGAAAAAGATGGGCGAAAAGAAATATAATAAAAAACGAGAAAAATGTTATAAAAAGATAAATGAAGAATATACTTAAGATGACCATCAAATACAATTTTTGTATTTGTAAATGATTTATAAAAATAAAATATCTTCTCCGTAAACATCTACAGAGCAGCATGGCAAATTTATTCGAAAATATTATCTGTGTATATATACTTTCGTGATTAAAGCAAAGTAAATATTGTGTATTATCAAACGGATAAAATTTTAAAAAATTTACATTTCAGTTGAAAATGAGTAACTGAAACGAGGGAATTGGTTACAATATAATTTCAGTAATTACGAGAAATAATTATTATTAATTTCAGTTGATTTATTGCAATAAAGTTTTGGAAATGGATCGTATGAAGAGATTAACAAACAGTGAAATTGAATTCATGTTAGAGTTTGCAAAAAACAAATTATTTCGTTGTGCAAATAACATAAGTTATTAATAACATAAGTTATTAATAACATAAATAGCGGTATCGCCTCTCTTGGTTGTAAAGAGTATACGCTTCGCAAACCATTGTAAAATAATTGTCAGAATAACTAAAATAAAAACAAACATTAAGAAGGTTCGTTGATTTTACAAAATTGCACGAACGTGCATCGAAGACAAATAGTCGGTTACAATTTACAGAAGATCATATTAAATGGGAAGAAGGTAGAGTTTAAGTTGGATGTCCCTAATGGTTGGAACTACTATTACCACGAATTGCGGAAGCAAGAAATCAGACCGACAGATGGAAGATGGAACTTTAATGATGTGGGGAGGTAGTTCCTTTCTCGAAAAGACAAACATAGTGCTCATTTAGGATCAAATGAATAGTAAAAAGCTTACTAAATTTATTGACGAGCAATTAAGGAAACATGTAATAAGAATTACGGAAGAAAAATTAATATTCCAGAAAAATAATTCTGCAGTCAACACCATATATTAATGATGAACAAATATTTGAATTGCAAAAATGACAGTTGTAAAGTGCGTAAAGTTATAGATCACTGAGATGTCTGATCATCTAATTTCATATAATAAAATAATGTCGTACGATGTGAAAATTAGAGGATTCGCCTGTTATTAAGTTAACAAAAATAAGAACAATAGAAAATTGTGTGACCTGAAATTACCTAAGTGATTCGAAATTACGTAACTTCCAACTTGTATTTATTTCATAGAACGAACATGTTAGTGACCAAACAGAGAATAAGCTAAATGATGTATGTACATGGTGCAACATCGGGACAGTAGAAATGAATTCATACGTTAGCATCTCGGAGTTACATTCGGTTGTAAGGGACAATTTTGAAATTTGCAAGTAATATATGTATGGAACATTCTGATATTAGTTCCCAGAGTTGGGGGTAGGGTAATGGTGTACCAGTTTCAAGGTTCGGTAAGCGATCATTTTTCAAGAAGTTACTTTTTATCACTGTCACGCAACCGCTATGTGCATAAGAATTTCCTCGAAGTTTAGGTAATTCTTTAAGCAACGTCTTATGTGTAATTCATAAGGTGATCCATTGTGCGCGTCAGAGGAGCGAAAGGAAAACAGAAATCGATAAGCACAAGACACTCGATACGCGTAGTTGCAGATTCCCGAACTATCGGGGATCAAGTTTAATTAATGTTGTGAGGATCGAAGTTCGAGAACAGCTGGAGACGTAGAAGGAACCAGTCCGCGGGCGCGGTTTACAATTCGATAGTTTATTCGAATGTTATTCCCGGTGATCGGTAAAGGAGTTCCAGAGGAAAGCGACTTTAGCGCTTCTTATTGAAAAAAGTCAACAACGACCTAGGAAAAAACGGAACGAAGTGAATATTGACTATCTCCCAAGCTTCGACGTCATTAAAAGTTTTAGATTGCATAAGAATGGCTTCTCACTCCCGTCTCTAACACTCTTCAGAAAACGTCATGTCGAGCAAGAAATTCTTGCCAGGCCAAGCAGTAATTACGAGACTCGATGATAAATTAAATGGGGGAAAAAATGAAGGGACGGGAACCGTATTATTTTATTCACGCCAAGCTGTTCTATATATTTTCCGTTCTTCCGTTTATGTAAGTAGAGTACTGGCATTACGGAGCAATATAAGTCATCTCTTCTCAATAATACGAAAACTTTTCTCTCGTCGTGGACAGGCAAACGAGGGATTTTATTGTAGATACTGTTCAGGAACTTTTTAACGTTTCGAAAGGTCTCGGAAATATATTGCGACTGAATTGCAAAAGATATTACATTCAAGTGGTAGACGAATCGCGGAAGACGGAACGACTCGAATGAACATTTCTTTCAGGACCAACAACAATGTTAGAGGTATTATGATATTCGTGCGCGAAATTTCAAACACTTGCCACCGCGTTCGTAAAATAAAAGAACGCGATAAAAGATTATTTTTACGTGTCACTATGTAGAACAGTTTATAAACAATTGGAAATTTTCTATTTCGATACTTTTTGAATGCAGTGTAGTGCTGCATGGTACGAAGTAGCAATCACGAATTTGTAGAAACGTTCAAAAAGGAGTACATTTCCACGGGGATCTATATATTAATTTTATAAACTTGCTGCTGTCAGCTTTATGGGTGTAATAAATTCTCCTATCCGACAGTCAGCAGTTTGCACGTGATGGCCGTGGACAAAACTAGCATATTTTATACGCAACCGAATAAAAATCCAACAACACAACGAGAAAGGAAAATAGGACCGCGAGATACATTATTGTCGGCTGTTATGTTTGAACGTATAGAGATTCAAATTACTGGCATCGTTATCAATATATTTCTCTGCGTAGAATACGTTGAAGTGCACGAATAAACTTCAGTAATAGTCGCAACGTTTGATACAAGTGCCAAAATATAAGCGAACAGTAGTATTCATTGCGCACCATAAAAGACACTATACTACAGAACGAGTTAGCATCGTTGACCATTTCAAAGAGACGCACAGTATAAACGATTTCCATTCTTTTTTACCACTCGTAGTTTTCTAAATTTATGATCATATTCAGTTTCTTGAGTACATACCATTTATCCCAACGACGAAATTAAAAACAACGTACAAATAAATCCAGCCTCTTTAAAATAGATTTTACACATGCAAACGTTCAGTCGTACATGTTCTATAAAAAAAATACACGACTGTAATAAATCGAAGAGCTTTTATTTCCAAGTGTATGTAAGAAGATTTTTAATTAAAACAGATCGAAAAACGAAACTGATATTCAGGACCAGAGCTAGCTTTACACGATTATCGTATTTGACGATAGTTTTTAGATAACATAAAGAAAAAGTAAATATTTAGAGTTTCGAAAGTTACGAGTTTCGAGACCTCTCCAGACCTCGTAAAGTTTCCGATTCGGGTTTCGCGAAACTAAAAATTAGGTTTCGATCCGCCTCTACTTTAAACTGTTCTTTAAAGCGTTGTTTTTACTTCCGAAACTACCAAATTCGGACGAAGCGAGTATACGATCGTAAAAACCAATTATGGTCTTCCATCCAAGTAACATATTATACAATTTTTAAAATCGATTTTCGACTTTATGCAAATTTTTCAAGCCAGTAACGTTAGAATATCGTGTACAAATGTGTCACGACGCTAAAAATGCAAATTAATTGTTAAAAACCTTCGAATGTTATCCGGTAGCAAGAGAAACATTCCTTTAGCATTCTTTTTTAACGACGCCTGCGATGGCACAGGTTTGCGTGTCCCAATCCTAACACAAAAGGAACGCTTCAATGGGAGCATGATAGAGATGTAAAAGGGGTGCGCGTACTGGGTCACCCTTTGCGCGAGATATTACGCTCTGGCGTACTTTGTTTATGAAATGCGTTCCTTAAAAAAGACGCTCGTGACCTACCACCACCAATGTTATCATTTCGATGCAGAAGCGGCTCCCATCCGTACGAAATACCTGCAGCCCGACCCCTTAACGCGAACACGATAAATTGACACAGTTCGCGAGCTTTAAACTAATTTTTTCATCCGGCGATTTACGGAACAATCATCGTGGTTGGCCGTAATTTAACCAGAAATACATTTCTGCGTGCGCGCGAATAGAAACGTAGAACGTTCAACCGTCCCCGCTGCTATAATTTAACCGGCTGACTCTGATTACCATCAAATTTACACGTGCTAGAGGCATTTAAAATAGGAACGAAAAGGTACAGTACCGACCCGTTAATTAGTAACGCGCAAACGAAGAGAGAAAAGGAGAAGAGCGTAATCGATAACGCTGAAAGGAAAAGAAACGAAGCTTTTAACGAGCATTGCTACCGTTTCGTCTCTTCTTAAGGCTTCCTTTCCCGTGTTCTCTTTACCCGTTTCTTTCCGCGACGAAACTGCCGGCTGAGGCTCTTCGAAAAACAAAATTACACGGACGAATTCCGGCATAAATAGTATTTGCTAACGAGTTGCTCTGTTACAAGCCGCATCCGCTAACGCTACTCCGGCCGCAGAGGGATGGCCCAAGAAATTAAGAGGGACCACTTTGGTTTCGGTCCTCCGAGGTTTAAGGCGAGTTTATGCTCCAATTACCTCGTTTGCAGTATTAATTCGCGCCTGTATACCTTCACCGACCTCTCTGCCTCGTCCCTGGACTGCCTCGAACGAGAACAGAGAGGACGAGGAATAAGGAAATGGAGAGTAAGACAATAAGGGGTGGAAATAGAGGTGAATCGAAGGAGAAGAACCTTTGCAAATGTGTCTCGGAAACTACAAGCCGCGCGAGGATTACGGATTGGACCAGGGCACCGAGCATCGGCTCCACGAGCGCGCAAGGATCACAAGTTAGGAAGTCGTAACCGGTTCGGGATTAAGCTTGTCTCGAGCAATACCTTTGGGTGAATACGAAATATATCTGGACTATGTGTAGATCAGGCTTTGGTTCCGCTTCGAGAAGCTAGCTACACGCTCAACGGGACACGATCGCGAACCGTAAAAGGAACTACTGTACACCAAACGTCAGAAATCCTTTAATCAGATGTACATTTTATAAAGCTTGAGAGAACACCGTTAGAACGTTATTTGAGCGCACGAAAACTCGGAAACTAAACTTTAATCTAATGGGCATTCGTTAATGTTGTGGAAGCGCAGCAGTTAGCTCTTCGCGGCACAAAAATTTCGATACTTTAGACAAATTTCAGGCGCAGAGACTGTGCTCAAAAAATTATTTAAGGGGATATTCTGATCTGGTACTCTTAAAAAATCGGTTTCTTTTTTATTTCGTTTTTTAAAAATAAATGCATACTCTTGAAAATATTTCTAATATTAAAAATGTTTATACGTGTGTCCACAACATACACTTTTACATGATATACTACAGTTATATGTGAAACTTTGAAAATTTGGAAAACTCGATGTTTTCGTTCTTTGTAAAATTAACTATCGTTACTTTAATATTTTTAAATTATTCAAACAAATCCAACGTGATTTTCATATTTTAATTTCAAGGTTATGAACAATTGTCTACGTCGTCGTGCCATATACGAGAAAACACCACTTCAGCTGAAGTCATCAAAAATATTTTTATACCGTACGAATAATATATACTCCTGTAGTAACAGCAAAATCTTTTCGAGCATGTACCTATTTCCACTGCTATACATTTTTGAAGAACCATGAATAGTTTACGTCTCCAACCTGATGTAACCCTTAAAGACCAATACAGTATACAAGGTGATGTACATAAAATGGGTCACCTAAATAACTCGTTTGCTTCTAATGATGGATAATAACATTTCAGACGAACCTTGCTTGCTTCCAAGAGAATTATAAT
Organism: Colletes latitarsis; assembly: GCF_051014445.1. NCBI lineage: Eukaryota > Metazoa > Arthropoda > Insecta > Hymenoptera > Colletidae > Colletes > Colletes latitarsis. Next base: position 11,630,518 of record NC_135139.1, on the reverse strand, counting down.
TTGATTTCAACCATTTCGTTACAGCTAATGATCTCTAAACGATGATAATGCATTCTACTGAATCATGAAGTTTTTAAATACCTATCAAAATATACTCTACCATTATTTATACAATACTAAAAGACAATAATATTGTGTTCATTAACTCTAAATATACAACCACATGGCTATAGTGGAAATGAAAGGACTAATAAAAATAAAATATAACGAGATGCATATTTGCTATTCCACGATATTGTATAATTTTCTTTTATTTAACAGCTCGAGCATTTTTAGGATTGTACAGTAGTAATCACAAAAGATAAACAATGATTACTATTAGTCTGTGGTACGATAATAACGTCGAGGATAATAATTTCATAAAGTTAAAACTTTCATAGTCCATTGTACAGAGAAATGGCACCATTCCATACATAAAAATCACGTACGTATGCCACAAAACCCTACAAGTTTTAACAAATAAAAGTCAACGGACAAAAACATTAAACTGATCTCGTATTCATTTGAAATTAAAATGAATGTAAATGCAACTTTTCTAGAATCGATAATTTCCCCGATACCACTGCCAGTAATTGAAGCAAAGAACTTTACACTTGCATCATCCGCAAAGTACCGATCTCCGCGAGCATCGGACAGAAAGGATCTAAAGTCGGAACTATCGAGTGTAACTTAGCATACGATAAAACGAGGAAGAAGTTAATTTTCCCTGAAAGTTGGATTAGTTACCGGACTCGTTCATGCGCGATTTTCAACGTGTGTGCTTTCCCCTTTGGACTTCTTTTGCAGAGAATCAAACTATCCCTAGGGATAGGTAGGTACTTGTGATTCTATGCCAGACACATTTCAGGGGAGTTTCACGTAGGGTGAACGGAACTATGGTGCCGCGAATTCCCGGCATTCACAGTTTAATCAGAAACCAACTCAGCTGCGCCATGGAAAGCAAGTTCAGTTACCAAGAAACGGTATCCACCGGGCGAAGATAGCCCGCACGTATTGATCTGCATTCGGGAAAGTTATCAAGACGAACTACCTCGGAGAGGTAGCTTTCCCGCGCGATATTTCAAGAAGGCACGAAAACACCTTCGAAGAAGACGGGACTTTCAATTCTCCAATTCCTAAATCCACCATCGATCGGCTATTTCGCACGAGGTACCTTTTTTTAAATCATTAAGTAGATGTACAACTTGCCATATGGGTATTTGATACATATCTTATGATTAGACTTAAAAACTTATATTTACTTCTATCGGAACGAGTAATTTTCCTGTGAATATTACTGTGAATTCAATGTCTAGCTGCTCTATGTAAATAAGTATATTATTCTAGATTGCATGTTATTGATACAGTCGAGTAGTTTTCCTAATTTAGAAATGAATAACGAAAAGAATTCAATGAAATATTTGCAGAGTACAACATTGTCAAGGGTAAATTATTAGATCGTACCGTAAATAATGGAAAGGGTTAAAAAAGCATGGGCAATTATAGCTGACGATGCATATAGAAAAAGTAAACATATAAACTGAAGGTCATCCTAAGCCTACTAAGCAACAATTATATAAATAAATTGTCAAGGGGCATCTTACGCTTGAATTGAATGCATCTCTATTGTCGAGGACCCACTATAAACTTTGTCGTTTAGAGAAATAGATGTCTGAACGAGTATCGAGATACGTCATGGTACTTTTGAGTAGTAATGCACAATACCAACAGGTGTACTTTGCATCGATCAAAAGTTTCTTAAGAATTACCGAGAAGCAAAAGTTGCGTCGTATCGGGAGGGGTTGATTCTCCCGAGCGCTAAACTGGACTCGTGCATAAAGGATTTCTTGGTTTCCTGGAGTACGTTAGATCGGAGAAGTGGATATAATCGCGGGTAAATGGTCCGTAAGTAACAACCAAGGAAAACGTTTGAACGACCCTCGTCCTCCCTGCCATTTCGCGGCCACCTTTGGACTGCCGACAGATAGATACATGCACTGCCGTTACCGCCGTCCCCGACATTCGCTGACGCTGTATCTTGATTATATTCCATTTAGGGTACCGCCTTTCCGCCCGCGGACCCGCCAACTCGCGTGGCATTTCCACACCGAGACGTCTCGTTTGTCACAGGCTTACCGTGAACCACGAATTTCTTGCTCTAAATATAGTCGACCGGAAGCGACAAGTTGCAGTAACGTCGTTACCGAAACGTCTTCGAGCAACGACCCGAGAAACGTATTCAGAAACTGGGCGCGGTTAACTCGACTCGCGATTAAAAGGACGCGTCATCTTCTTAGTGGCTTTTTTGGTTCGCCAACGAAGAGGGTTCAACCTCCAAAGACGCGCAAAAAATTTGTAGAAAAATTTCCAAACGAAAGTTTCGACTCAAAGGAAAGATATAACACCGGATCCATAGAAATAGAAACTCGTAATTTAATATAAAAATATATAGTTTGCCAGCTCGCTACGACACGAATAGAAAAGGAAAAACAAATGTTTCTTAAGTTCTCCGAAGAAGAGGGCTCAAACTGGCGCTATCATATATTTTATAAAATTAATTTGAAAATATAATGTTCAGTCAGACGTAGTTAAGATACACACTGCTTGAAAGCGTACAATTTATAACTAATTTAAATGTTCCAAATTCTTTTTTTCAAACGAAATGAACCAAATCGTCGAATCCAGTCATTTAAAGCGAAATCGTGAATGTAGCATTTTCCGAGATCACCCAGAAACATTGGGGAAAGAAATCCGGAAAGGATCTCGAACTGGAAACGTTTCGCTATAACGAAAAGCACTGTTACAGTCTCCGATATGCGCAGCGCACTTACGAAACGTTTAAAGGCATTTTCCTACGTATAGTTCTTTGTTCCATACTGTTTCGTTTATCTGGTCTGCGAATCTGTCTTCGCGGGGCGAACGTTTCCCTGAAAATTGTGTCGACTGACTTCGCTCGATTTACTTCGAGTATTCGTTTCGGCGCCGGGACATAATATGTTCGCTGCACATAAAACCTTTGGGAAATCAATGAAGATATCACGCACGCCCATTCCCGCTCTCTCAAAACGCGTAACTGTTTTACTCAATTTTGAAAATTACGAAATTAGTTAAAGCACGATGTATCGTTAAACAGAAACGTTCTTGGTTATAATTAGACCGTTAATGGAATACTGTCGCTGCTCTAATTAAGCATGCGAGGGTCACAAAGGCTTTCCGTATCACTTTATTACCCGGCATCATAAACCGGGATTCCTGATGGAATTCTGGAATTCCTGATTTCCAAGAATCCCAAGGCAAGTCTTTAAAGAGAATATAAAACTTTTCCTTCTATGCAAACCTAATGGATCGCTACAGACATTTGTTTGTCATCTGGAACAGATACAGTACCAGAAACATTCTGCAGGAACAAATCTATGTTATTATATTAACCCTCAAACAATCGACAATTGATTTTCTAACTATGCTAGAAGTGGCTTAATTATTAGAACTTTTATTTTAAAAATTCTATTTCAACTACTTTAATCGAACGAAGGTTACTAGTACGTCTACTAATTCGCGCTATAAACAAAGCCTCTGGACAAATGTAAAATAAGTTCGATTGTGAAAAGATACGTATTTTACTTTCAGAGGAAAAATTTATTTGTTTTATAATCTTGTTTTACGATCTTGTTTATGATCTGTATAACTGTTTCAACCTGTTCCTGATTACGATCCGTGTTGCAGCCAGCAAATATACGTAACAATCATATAACGAAAACACTGACTAAAGAATTTTATAAAACTTAAAATGGTTTTGTATTGCAAGAAGTTGATTTTTTAATATTTACCATTAAAATAAATAAAAAACAAAAAACAGTTACGTAAAACCAATTATTGAAAACGTCAATATTATTTTACGAATAAAGTAAAGTGTTAACTTAGTGAATCCAATCTTTTACAATGCACCTTTATAAAACAAACAACATTTCTGTTCAACGTGTGCAGTTCATCTGACCTTTATCAAATACGATTCTCGTGGCAAGCGGATTAGCAAGTCTGTTTCAAAGTCGAATATGGAATCGAACGGACTCGCGTAATGAAATTACATGTACATGAAAATATAGAATTTCCTCAAGTCGATATTAGATCCTCGCGCTTTGACGTTATTGTGAAGGTAACGCGGAAAAGCTGGCTGTACCAGCTGCGCGACCTGATCCGATGAAATTTAATCACATCTTGCCGACATTACGATATAGTATCCATAAATCTTGGAATCGACGTTCTCTCGAACTGAAAATGTCTCTGAAAGGTATTTCCTGGTGCCGCAGCTTTTCCAACATTAAAACTCCTTATCCCTGGCACGACTTATCCTCGCTCGCAGTAACACCACCGACGTCGATTTCCTGAACACCCTTCCAACCCCGCCTTGCGCGCCCCTTTTGCTTGCTTTCCTTCACCGCCGACCAATCGACCTTTCTCCCCGCTTTACATTCCACTTCGCTAGATTTATTTGTCGATACATATTGCGCTCGCAAGGAGTGACGGTAATCTCTGACCCCACGGCGACTCATTTGGCGCTCGTAAATCGAACAATTGATGCGCGCAACGGGACAATGACTTCTGTTTCAGAACAGCGAATGACGAACGACCTTACCCCCGATATTCGATTTTTCTCGAAACACCGTACAGGTCACCGCGAGAGTTGATTGAACCGTACCCTCGACCCAACGGCTACACGTAGAAAGCTGAATTAGTGATGTCGCTGGTCGACTATACCGTAGAACCTCGATAATCGAACATTCCTGCAATGATCGAGGTTCATGCAATAACCAAGGTAAGCAATCCAATGAGAAGGAGCTTCACTTAGACATTACGTCTCCGCTACCTATGGACATTACTACCAGTAATTCTCCCTTCCAACTTCAACCCGTTGCTACGTGACCATACCTTGCGTTTGTCAATTCGATGCAATGAAGAAGGCTTTCGTGCAATAATGTTCTATTAGACTGTAACGCGTGGAATGTCCTTTAATTTCGTTCGAAATAAATATCTATTTTGGATCACGATAACTTTATCCAGGGAGTGAATTGATATTACAATAGAGTTCGCTAGTAATTTAAGAGAAAACGTCTTTTTACTGGGAACCATCTGTGTCCATAAATAACTTCTATTAAACTCTTCTTAAGGAAAGTAACGCGCTCGTAATTGCATCGTTAAATTACCATTTATATCATTATTAATTAAAAGCATGGAGCTATATTAACTGTTGATAAACAGTTGATGGGGTATAAAGGGGGATTCCCTTTCAATAATTCACACGTTCGTCCCCATGGTGCTTATACATATATGAGTGATAGCGATTTAACGGCTGGTACACGAGCACATATATGAGCAACGCAGCATTTTATTCGTACCATAGGAATCGTATATGAATCAGAAAGGAATTTAAATTGTTACAGAAGATATTAGTGCTTCGTATATTACTTAATAAATAATTAAATTTTGATGGCGTCACTGTTATGTTATAATAGAAAATTGTGATAAACACTTTACACGACTCGTAAATTTCTATCTCCTATTTCTCTTTCCCCATGTAGAATATTTTCATTTTATCGTCCGTATGCACTGTTTTATGTAATAAGGAATACATTTAACAAATGTTTACGCAATATATATTACGAAGAAATTACATTATATAGAAGTAGCGATTTTTAGCTGTAATAAGATAGGATTATACACTGTTTATATAAGACCACGACGACCCCAGAAATTCATTTAAGGGACTAAATGTGAAAGTCCGGATAAGGGGTAAGAATTACTGCCATAGTCTCTAGCAGCGCTTTCCAAATTAGGGAGCGCGGCTCCTAGGGGAGGCGTTATATAATCCAAACAGGGCGCGAAAAAAAATTCTTCAGTTAGAAAAATATGAGTATTTAAAACTTTCACTTTTATTAATACATTGATCTCGGAGTTTATTAAATGCAGAAATATAATTTTCTCCTATTATTCTAACCTCTTCGGGGATGACTTACTTCGAGAACAGAAAACAAACGTTTAATTTCTTTAGTATTTAAATTTAGATTTCAATCCAAGTTTGAAGAACATGTATTAATTTTGATTGATTATAAATAACAAAAACAGCTATTAATGTACCCCACGGTGGGGCTTATTGATATGTTGTAAATTTATTTTTACTCGTGGTATTTAAAAATGAAGGGTTAAAATATACTTAGGAGTACTTTGTATTAGATTCGCAATTCGAATAAAATTCGCAAAAATTGAAACCTGAAAAGTGTATCAACTTGTCCCAGCCCTCTGTATACCGTGTTCGTTCGTCTCGAAGTTATTTATGCGAAAACGTATTTCCCGATACTCGAACCGATGACGATGGAATTGATTCGCGCGCAGAAGTCTATCATTAATATCGCTGACATTATCTTGGTGCTAGTACATCAGTAACGCGCGTACATCGGTGGACAATATCTGGTAGAAACCGGTTGTCACGTGCGTATAGGCGTAACACGGCACGAACGTAGATCAACGCTTAACGAAACAACCCGACGTCCAAGAGCCAGTGCCGGCTGGAATTAACATATGGGTAAACACAGGTAATACGAGGCGGATGCCGGAATATGGCTCGAGGCGGGTAGACGTAACCAGTATCGCTATCTCTAACAGGCATCTCGATATTACGCCTCTCCGCGTTTCGAGCACTGCTCGGCTACCAACTCCAAAACGATGGAAACTGGTCGCGGTTGTACCTTTGGCGCGATGGTATTGCCGATTCGGACGATCAGAAGTCGAAATCCGTGCGTGGACAAATTGGGAACGATGCGATACGAGATACCCAAAGTCGAATGCATCGAAATCAAACGATCCGCGCAGAGATACGCGATGGAAACATCCACCCCCGTACGAGCGGACCCTTTGTCTTCGAACGACGAGCTTTTAATCGATTTCATACCGACTTTGTACCACGTTGATATATTACTTTCAAATATAAATAGTATTCTCACTGTTTATGCGCCCCCGGCGAACTCGAGCGAGCCTCAAATTGACAAGCAAACGAAGAACAATTTTTATACATAAATGGAATTTACTAGTTTTACGTACATTTTTATCGGCGCCTTTTATGCCTTTACTGGCTTTTGTTTCTTTATTCGAATTAACTGTATCCTTTTGTTTTTTGATATAATAAAAAGAAGTTTTAGATTTTATTTTCCTATGAGAGATGAATATTATCTATTAAATAATTTTCTTTTTCCAACCAGTACCGATACGTCGATTTCCAAGCATCGCTCTTTGTTTCGCCTGTCCGTAGCGAAACAATAACTGCACATAGCGGGGAATAGTAAAAATGGACAAAGCTGACAGCACGATAGTTGCTCGCAATACTCTTGCCCTCTCTCTCTCTCGCCAACTTCACTGTTGCAGTAGTAACTTCGGTCATTACATCGACGATGTCGTGCACCGAAGTGCAGGTTATTCGTGCCGCAAGTGAGCACCGCAATCGCCAGAGACACAGAGAAACAACGGAAAAGGAGAAGAGTTTGCATTGTCCTATCTGCGTAGTTTATACTACTCGTATGTGGCGTATGCCAGATACGCGCGTATGTGTAAGAAATGGTTGTCTCCTTCGTGTTTCGAATACACCGCGGAGATCGCGCTAGGAATCTAAAAAACTTAATATCTACCGTCACGCCGGCAGCGTGCTCGGACTTAAAAGCAGATTTGTTTTCGCATTTTCGACCACCTTTTTTCCCCTCTCTTTTCCTGGCTGGCCCCGTATGCGACCAGAAACTTACCGTTCCTATTTGCTCCTTCGCGAAACAAATGCATACGTGACGCGACGCCAAGCACTGCTTTCGCGTCGATAGAAGTTCAACGTAAGAATTACTTCCAATTTCTGTGCAAAATATATTGCAAATTGCACGCTCGGATCTCGGTAAGTCGATATTCAACCCTCTGCACTCTTTTGTCAAGATTTGATATCTCTACTAACCAGAATTTGCATCTTTACTAACTACAATCACAAAATATTACGAACAAGAATTAATCAACAATTGATTGACAGTAAAGTATAATACTAAAAATTGCCAAAACGCTGTTTTTTCGATAAAAATCTTCACGTTTTAAAATAGCACCATACAGTTTTGCAACAATACGACACGGAAGAATACCGGAAAATTTACGCTGGAAGCTATACACAATTATATTAATGCAATAATTATCGTTTACAAGGTGCATCAATAATGGTAAAAGTATTTTTAATAAAAAAAATTCAAATGCTTCAGCATATCGTACAAAAATGTTTACAAAAATAATTTAATTCTTTCAATTAACACGCGACGTATGTTTTACTATAGCAGATATTATTTGCTATGAATGTTTGTGCTGCCAATTATTGTCCTCGTTTAAAGTTCAAATGGCTCGACAATATTTCCACTTATCCAAATAAACAAACTTTTAGCTGCGAGATCTATTATGAAATTAAAATAACGCTGCCCTGAAGGGCGATAGCTAAAATGTCTTCAAAAGAGTGTCGAGCTTTAGTGACTTTGTTAAAGCAAATATTTACGTTTTTTTAAATAAAATGCTAACGAGTAAACACTTAACCACCCGGCCGCCGAGTGCAGCGAAGTTAATGAAGAAAATTCAGGGCAACGTAATTCAATTATTCGCAATCACGACACAGTGCATGGTACGTTTGTCGCGTCAATTATAACAGAATCAATTTAGCAGCGAGTTGCAAATAACTTTTTGCTGCCAAAGTCAAGCGAACACCGTCGAAGCTACAAGACGTTGTATCAAAAAATTACGTTTCTGTTTAAATACCAGAACGTCGCGATGCTCAACGAAATTAATTTGCCTCCACCAAAAGCAGATTACCGAACATTTTACTGATACCGTCGTTTATCGAACGATTAATTGCTGTTATTTTAGCGCAAAATTTGGCAAGTGTTAGATGCTTTATTACCAGTTGTTCGTATTTATTCAACCTTACCGAAACATTATTCTTTCGCAGAATTACTGGATATGTTAATCATGAGTTGGCTAATTTGCACTGTTGATATTAGCAATTCTCTCTGCGTCACCTTTTCTTCAATATTCACAGAGCAATTAAGAAAACATGTAATTACGATATACGTGGTGGATCAACAACAATCATCATCCGAATTAATTTCTTGTTTATTACTAGATAAAACCCCTTTTATATAAATTCGAAAATTATTTTGTTCGTAGAATAATGGCATGACAGTTTTGATACATCGACTGCTCTCGTATCATCGATTGATATTCTTGGCTCTTTTTCCTACTTTACTGATAACTTTATTCGATACTTTAAAGTACGTATTTCTTACTTTTAAATGCAGATCACGGACTACAAAGAGAATTTCTTTCACAGGTACAATTTAAGTGGGTATATATTTAGTTAACCTGTATTATGTTAATGGATAAAATGTACTTCATTTAGTAAATTATATATAGGGTGTTCCCGAATAACGTGTATACACAAGCGGGAGGTGATTCCTCGAGGAAAAATATGATGGAATTGATACATTTTTAATTTTTTTTGAATTCAGTAACTCGTAAATATTCTGTAAACATTATTTACAGACACAGTAGACACCATACGTCGTAGGGTGAATCATAACCATCAGTGCGTATAACACAGAGTGAATTTTCAAACTTGTTTATTTCGAAAACTAAGCCGAAATAAAAGAAATTTTATTCTTTTTGTTTCTCTTATTCTTCTATGAGGAACTACCTCCCGCCTGCTTATACATATTATTCGGGAACACCCTGTATACAAGGACCTACCCTGTAATCGAAACGTTAATTTAAACAATGTTTAGTTGCTTATACAGAAAATCACGAAAATATTTAAACTCCACAAGAAATATTATCTCTTTTTTCCCCATTTATCTTTATACATAGAATCACTCCCTGCCCGGTCGTACGAACCGCCCGGATACACCCTATACGCGACGTATAACTTAAAAATACTCGTGCTTCACGCTGGAATCACACAATAGAAACATTCCCTTCCGCCTACTAAAAAAAAATTATTCCACCCCACCCACATTATACGCACAGATACAGAAACATGACGGGGAAAAGAAATTGACCATCAGGCTTTATGTTTCCAGTCAGCGGGAATAAGTATATCTTCCCCCAACACGAATGAGTTCGGCTTACTCATGACGAATAAATGCGCCATTGGATGAGCCCCGATATAATATTCTTATCCTTTTCGCGGTCCCTCTTGCGAATCGCGAAGAGAACTAGCCTCGTGAAAGTAAACGAAAAGGAGAAATAGGAGGAAAAGAGAGGCGTTTTGGACGATCGTCCTCGCCGAAACCAGAAATCCTGCCACTTCCTGCGCCATGTCGGTGCAGCAGTATTTTATCCCGTATACAGCGGGACCGGTTTGGTCCGATGCCCTGGCCTTCACCAGTTTATAATAGCCTCGCGATACGAAGATCGCGGACAAAAGCCAGTCGAAAGATGGAAAAATTCAACCGCGGTGCTGACCGTGTTCCGGTTCTGTCCATTCGACAAACGAACCGCGCGTATCGCACGCACAATGGCCACCGTTACTCAACACCGTGAATTCTGACCGACGCGAAATCGACCGAGGACGGACCTATTTTCCGCGTTTTCTCCTCGAGCGGCCACTTCTTTGCTGTTATCTTTCACGGAATTAACCGAAGATTTGTTGGAGAACGTTTATACTCCCCCGGAGAAATAAGATTCGCTCCAGAACATTATCGTATATTGTGGAATTAGGTAGTCTAAACGTATACAGTCCCCTCGAATACACGTTGGATAAATTTCTTTCAAAATCGTTTGTGTCGTTCTATCGCAAATAAAACTAAACAAATTTTCCATAAATCTCAAATTATAACTTTAATAACAACTCTACTAAAAACGAGAGAGAGAAGGATTGTACAGATCGTGTAACTAGTAATCGTAGTCTTTCGGACCATGAGTATATGTATACATGCAAACGCAATGTAATACTTAAGAGATTCAAGCTATATTATGGTTGAAACAACCGGATATAGAATTTTCTTCGCGCGTGTAAACGTGGAATATTCCAAACAGATCTTTCCGAAAACGAAACAAACTTTCCTTGGTCAATGGCTCGCACATCGTTTAATTCTCGAACGAGTAACCTAAACATTTGCACCGCGGTAGTGATTTATACTGCAAATGTTTCTCTGAACCAGCAATTTCAAGTTCTACTTGCGATTCAATCAGCTGGCAACCTACATCTACGTACATCTTTCTCTTTCTTTCTCGTGAAGTAATAAATTAAATCGAAACATATCTGTACCGTTTCCTTTACACGGCCTGCAAATTAAACCCAAAAATCTTTTACGTTTGAAAATGTCGCAAAATTTGACAGTAATAAATACTCGATACGATCAAAGATTATCAATGTGAGAAAACCTGTCATTAACAAATATCTCGTCCCTCGTGTTAGTCGCGTGAAAAATCTCTGGTGAATTATTTTCACTTGCATCGAGCTTAATGGATATCTACAGTTTTTTTTTTTTGTTTTTATCAAAAGATACGAAATCACGAACGAGCGATTGGGTGGTACTCCGACGCAAGAGCACGCATGACTCGTCGATCGATTTAAAGCGCTGTCATAGCCGGAAAATGTTCGAGCGTAAAACGAAAGAGGAAATTACCGTTTCCAGTTCCATGCGCGTTTCGGAGCTTGCATGTAATGGTGCATCGTGTCCCGTCAAGCGGAAAAGGAATCGAAAATTTTATCGGGGAATTGGGCCACGTAACTCCTCATTAACGACCACACTCCAAATTGTTGCTCCATATTTGAATTCCCAGTCTTTGACCTCCGGGACTTCTTGTTTGTCTCATGCCAACAAAGCAAAATTATTCATTGAATCGTACTGTTATTATTGGTTTCAAATGTACTGTACATGGTATCCTACTTACTACAGACCATCTAATTAACTCCTCTACTTGCAACGACACGAAGAATGTTTCAAACATAATTTGCGTTCATATATCGAAAATTTTGGTAAGCGAATAAACTACAACGATATCGTATCATGAAAGTATTACCAAATAATTTATAAATTAATAGAAATAATTGCGTTCGTTCAATTAGAAACAAGAATTATCAAAATACTAACTGTACCTATGTTACGATATTGTGTAGATTATATATGTATAAATTTCATTTAATATTTTAGTACGCTTAATGTAACGACCCTGGAGTTATATCTGCTTTCTATAAAACACCATGTATAATATACAAAATTGAAATTCGCATGCAGTTGGATTATTTGGTAATAAGTGAGCAGCAACAGGTGTATAATATTGGTCTTATTATGTAATCAACATTTTGGCTACCAAAGTATGCAGCCCTCTACATAGAATAAACTTTAATAATGCACACAATTAGTACTGGATTCGACGAAACAAATGTTATGAACATTATTAAGAAATAAAAAAGGATTTAAGTACTACAAAATTCTTCTAAATTGAAAAATACGTGTAATAAAACAACTGAAATAATTAAGAATTAAAGTAAAAAAGTGTAGTATAAAGTCAAACTTAAAGAAACATGACAATTTAAAAAAATAAAGGAAACATGCAAACAAAGGAACAAAATCTAAATTTCAAATACAGAGAATTCTTGGCATATTTAAGATAATGAAACTATTTCTGCATTCCACGAGACATTTTTACAATATATATAATTGTTGGGATATTTGTATACGCGACAATAATTTCACTGCCTCTTTTACGTCAGCCGTATCCCGGAATATTCTAAGAGAGATAGAAATCTGCTAGGCCAACGTAGCAGAAAAAAAATTCCTCTATCGCGTAATGTCCCTTTGCACTTTGCAACGGATTTAGAAAGGATATGCAGAGCTCGATGGAAACTTGGCTACAGATTTCGTCAAAGAGGACAACTCGGGAGTAACAGTCGTTCCGTGTCGGCATAAAACTGTCGCCGCCCTGCTATCTGTTACCGCTGTTATCCCTTCAAAAGAGTTTCTACATATTTCCTTGGAGCGAGCGGGACAACATTTTTCTACAACGCACGCGATGCATTATATCCTTGACAGATTTTTTCAGTTAACAATTCTGCGCTCGAGTCCGCCGGTACTGTGAAACGCGAAACGCAGAACGAGCTGGATCGAGTTTAACGTACATTTTTACTTTCGCAAAATAAACGACAGCTGCCTTCGAGACAGAAAGTTGCGCTTATACGTACACGGTGCACCTGAAATGTTTCGCCAAAACTCTGCCAGCGCATTCTGCCCGACGTGCTGATGAGAAAATCTTTGTTAAACAGAGATTCGCAAACACATTTTCATCGAATTATACACCTTTGAAATTACGCATCGATAAAATTGATCGTCGAACGAGTTTTTCTAATTTGTTAGGAGACACTGGCAAATTGTAAATTATAGTATTCCTGAATAATGTACACCATCTACATTGGCTCAAAAAAGTTTTTTAAAGATAACTGATCGCAAAAAAAGTGGGACATTAATGTCGCGTACAATTTGTAATACTTTGTTGTTCATAAAGACAATATAAAAAATATTGAAAACGTATTTTATGATTCTAGGAAGAAATGTTATGTTGTAAGCGTGCAAATATTTGACAACAAAATTTTTTATTGTTTTATATTATTTTCTTAATTAGCGTATTGTTTGTGTATACAAAATGTCCTACTTTCTTAGAAACAGTTATCTCGATCCACCGTATTTAGGAATCGAAAACAGTTACGAATCTCTCGCCCCGTGAACGCAATTAAATTAGCGAAGGTATCTCTCCTAAAATCCTGCTAAAAATCAGAGCACCGATCCAGAGTCGCTGACCTGGCCGACGGGCGATTCAATATTTACTCAAAATCCGTTTCTTCGAACCAATCAAAGCAAACGTGACACCGGCACGGAGCGCGAGCATTAACCAACCCTATTCTAACCGCCGATACAATATTCCGACGTAACACCTAGCTCGATCGAACGCAACCTCGACAAATTCAAACATCCCCTTCCGGGTATTAGACACCCCGGCACGGTGGCTCTCACGATCCCAGGAAGAGGTTCAGGACCGTTAGTCGTGTCCGGATGTTCTGACGTTGACGTACCGGTTACCTCGATACCGAGTCGAACGTGCACACATACTTAGTCTGTGGAGGCCCACGTAGCCGCCCGAACCCCTGGCTGAAGGAAGGGTAGCTAGGAAAGCTATAACATCGACTGAGATTGGCTTTGGCGTGTTGGTACGTCGCTTCTCATTTGAATTTAGATTCGCCTCTCGCTCTAGCCAGCCGTCTTTCGCCTACCCTCCCACCTTCGTCTACTTTCCTCGTCGCGACGCAGTCTTCAACACTCTACGCGTCTGCGAGCACGAGAGGGAACCCGTTCTATACGTTACCCGAAGCGCTTCCCATTTAAGAAGACCAAACGCGTCCCGTTCCCCCGCCCCCATAACCCATGGAATTTCAGAAATACGTGTTTGACGTTCCGTGCTTTCTACCGACGCTACAATTTACTCGGCAAATGAACGCGTCATGGGCTTCCATATTATTAGAACGTCGAATCGATTTCCTTGGATCCTCGACGATTCGGGGCGAAACGATGCGCCCGGTCCTCGTAGGGATTTTAAATTCCCGTCTTTCCTCGGGTCTCGAGGTATTCTCGCGGGATGCACAGTCGGTCAAAGTGAATATCCAAGTCGAGACCGGCTGAAGCACGACGCGTCTCCGCGGAGGAACCCCTGACGCGCGTCACGAGACCGTAATGCGACCAACGGACTGCTAAATGCGATGGACAGCTGGACATTCATGACGATGCGAATGACCCGGGACCGAGCACCTTACGGATCATAAACCACCCGGTAGATCCCGGGCGTTTCGAACGGACGCGATGGCAATAAACGATCGACGCGTCGTGGCCGTTGTTTCCAGGGAAAAATGGCGCGGATCTCGGGAACAAAAGGCCGCCGTCGGAAAAGTATCAGCAATTTTACGAATCTGTCTCCCCGCCAACGAAGAACCGTACGGAACGACGCGGGTGGGAAGAAAAATATTGGCAAATAGCGAAGGAAACAAGAAAACTGAACGCAGCGAAGAATGGCGGAAGGGAACGACGAGAGTGGGTAAGTTGGTTGGTTCGACGGTTGGAAAGGTCGGCAATCCACGACGGGGGATAGAGAGGCGTTCGAACTGCAGAGAATAAACTTGGTGGTGTGGCACTAGCTGGCTGGCGAAGGAGTTCCCGGGGCTTCGACGGGAAGATCGGCGTGGGTGCGGGATTCGCGCGGCTCGGTGCGGGATCGACTGCGGAGGCAGACTGCAGTGATTTATCGCGGCAACTATCGGCTCAACTGGCCGGATTTATTTCTATAGGTACAATCTGCTGCGCAAAATAAAGTATTTTGAAAATAAGGAAGACGCAGAGGTAGAGCTTCCACCGAGATATCGTCGGCCATTCTTTCCACGACAGACGTGCGTCTAACGAGGAACATCCGCTACGAGTCTTTTTACCCCCTTCCCTGATTTTTACGAAACTTTGCAGGTTCGTGGAATCGACAAAAATAAGGGACACCATTATCAGTTGCTGTAATTCAAGTTTGAACGGTGAGACTACCCCCCAAAGTTTCACCCCCAAGTGCTGCTTTGGCAACTATTGAAGATAGAAATTCTGTAACCTCTTGCATTGGTATTTAGATGTGAATGAAATTTGAATATCTACTTAATATTAGATAGGTATTATGGATATGTTTAAATTAGTATTTAAGGAAATATATTTTTATTAATATGTGTGCTATCATTTCGTTTCTACCATACAGTGGTTTTCTTTTATTTACAATTACTAAGGATAATGCAATTATTTTTCATTTGCACATTCTAAAATCGTAATTTTACCGAATTATTTGTTACAATAGATAAATTTAATTCTGATCACCTAGGAAAGGTTCGAGTTCACACTTAAGAATAGTATCAAAACAGAACCGTGTGTGGTTAATAACGTTAGAAGGCACGAAGTATTTCATAAATCAGAAAATACTATGAAATTAGCTAAGGTACGGTGACTAACGCTAAAACATTTTCATCAAAATTCTTTAAAACATTCATGCCATTAGGAAAAGCTATTATGTAAGCAGTCTGAGGTGGAAAACAAGTTTAATTCCAGGCAGTTAAATATGTGCAGAAACTCGCGTGACTGAAAGGAACATCAGCAAAGTATCTCTCCACCCTGGTTTTGATGAAACTTTGCACACTTTTAAAGTGGACAAAAATAAGAGATACATAAAGATACATAAAATAAGGTGTGAAATTACCCTTTGAAATTACAGTTTACTGATGCTATCTTCAAAACTGTTGGGCATACAAGAAAGTCTTTCAAACAAATTCCTTATGATTTTTTTACGGAGTAGAAAATGATTTACTAATCGATACACGGGAGCAAAACACCCAGTATAATACACATAAAACTTATTTCGTAGAGATATACATATATTGTTGATATTATTATTTAAACAATTTGTAGCTGTTTGAAACACATTCGAAATTCAAGTTTTAAGCGTATCTTGTTTGCTTCTGTTAACAACGATCAAACAACTTTTTTATTAGATTATGTTAGAACTTAACAGAGAGCACGCGTTTTCGTATACGCGTTAAATATTCAAACGGTATTATTTAGGTCTCGACGCGTCCGCGTCTGATAGTGTTTGCAGGTAAGTTCACGATTCGAAGTTCACGTGCCCGTTTCTCATTCACGATGCTATCCGGTTCTGAATACCAACGATCAATATTGGGATACATCGAAAATCTTTCCACCGTTGAAATTGTATCGAGTACTAACGACGTCCTAATAAGATTAATTGCACAATGGCCCTGTCTAATTAACGTTCGGTCGAGCAGTATTTGAAAATCAGGACGCGCGCGTTGATATTCACTGCCGAACAACGTGAAGCTCCGGTACGGCGTAAAATATGTTGAAATTAAGTACACGTATATAATAATGGACGCGTGCACGCAGCAGTTAAATTGCCCGAATAATTCAAACAATCATGCAATTAATACTGAACGCGTCGCGGTAAAAGAACATATTATGAGCTAAATTATTCCGCCTTCAAAATTTATATAAAATATTGTCACGGTACAGTGACTTTCGTTTAATGATTATTCGACTGCACTACCGAAAGCGGATTCACGCATTAGCGAACGAAATTCTCACTGACAGTACGAATAACGAAAGTTGCGTTAATAAAGATTTTATTTTTGTCGTTGCGACGCGTTAGTTTTGCTATAATTTTCGATTCATATTTGTCAACTTGAACGAAAAATATAGAAAGAATTTCTGAAACATTCGCGAAACTGTAAATTTTATAGAAAACTTATAATGTATAAATTATTCGAATAGAAACGTTTTTTCTAGATAATTGTCTACATTTGTCGCTATTTGTACTAGAAAATTTCAACTTGTAATGTCTGAATTATTACCGAAAGTAATGTGAAAACGAGTATTTCTAATTTAATAATTTATACATGGAATATTAATAACGTTAATTTACGGACGTTTCACGTACAGTTGTCCTATATTAAATGACATTTTATCGAACGCTCGACGTTTATTTGTTTCCGTATCAACAATATCAATATCATTTGTCCGACGCGATCGATAGTCGCAATATGCTCTTTGTCGTTCCTCAATTAGCTTACAATAGGTAAAAATGAACGCATATGTTCCAATAAATAATCTTTAACGAACTTCCAGTTGATTTCGTTCCAGTTTACGTTATTGTGCCGCTGTAACGCTGAAGAATTATGTTGTCGGCTCGGGGGGCAATCTGCATAGCCCGGGACAACGTTAAAATTCACTGTCGTTCGTATAATTATGCACGGTGCTGCGTATCGGTAAATTTCCGCTGACCGTAACACGCGGAAAAATTGCGAGAACGTGCGCTCCTTTAGCGTGAAAATACGAAAATTTCGAATGCATGAGAATGGTTTACCGATGCAACGCAGCAAGCGGACAGATGTCGGCCACCGCTTATTATTCCCCCGCCGCGATACCGTTCGAATACCCTGCATAAGAACGCACTTTCGGACCATGCTTCATGAATTTTCAGTAACAGTCGATAAAGTGAATTAACAGCCTCGTTTACGTAGATTCGCTTTCGTTCCGCGAAATTCGGTAATTCCGTCCGCGATGGCAACCTATTTCTAAGAGAACGTTCGCGGAACCCGCCGGGATTATTCGAAATCGAACACCGCAATTATTATGTAAGCGAGGCGCGATGTTTGGAAGACATGGGAGCCACGATTTGCATCGAATCGCGGTAACTTTTGCCGCGAGCACGGAGTCGGGTTGCCGCCCGCTAAATTGCATTACTCCCTAGTGCTCGGAATATTTTCTCCGGAGCCTTAAGATCCGACGACGTACTTATCAATTTCGAAGAAAAAGCAATTTGCTCCCGTCTACTTTGCAACCACTGTCTTCCTCGACGAGAACTACGTGTAATCTGTGCAATGCAGGGTATTGATGCTGGAATGTTCCTTTTTCCCCCCTTTATTCTTTTAAGAGCCGTCGTTACCGCGCTTTTGTCCTACTGCTCTTTTCGCATACGCGTGCTCTTCTTGGCGACAGCTAATTTGATTTCAGGACAGCAACCACTCTGACAAGGAACACACGAGAACTATATTCCCCTGGTTTCGACGAAACTTTCCGGGTTTGCCGAGCGGCCAAAAATAACGTGTATTTTTTTTAGCTGCGGGTAACTCAAGTACCAGAGGAAAAACAAAATATCTTCAAAACTATGGGATATACTGGGAAATTTGAAACAAAAATTTTGTATGGTTTCTTGGTGAACAATAATATAATATACCTAGCAAAAATACTCTTTTCAATGTACAAAATAAAGATATTTGCAGATAATTGTGAATTCAAAATAAAAATAACTTCTTCCACAAGTTGTACTTTAGCAAATTGCTGAATGAATCTTTTATCCAGTAACTTTTATTTTATTCGTGTTGCGGTTTGCGGTATCCGATGAACTTATTCACAATTCAACGTTGGGTTCGCATCTTCGAGAATAAACTAATATCCCGAATGGAAGTATAGTGAGGTTGTGAAATTTAGAGTCTTTATTTCCACGTAGCTAATGCGACAGATATACAGGGTGTTCGGCCACCCCTGGGAAAAATTTTAATGGGAGATTCTAGAGGTCAAAATAAGGCGAAAATCAAGAATATCAATTTCTTGACTGAGGCTTCATTAAAAAGTTATTAACAAATTAAATTAAAAAATTTCAAATAGTTCTGGAAAAATTATTTTTGGTTGCAGGGGTCAATTATAAGCAGTTTTGGTGAATAGACATATCCCTGAAATCCTACCCACTTTCGAGAAAAAAATTCGGATAGGTATTGAAATTTCTGGCAAAAAAAAAATTTTTCAAATCGTTCTGAAAAAAATTATTTTCGGTTGCAAGAGTCGATTGCAATCATTTTTAGTCATTACACATACCCTCGAAATCCTACGCACTTTCGAGAAAAAAATTCCTTACCGAAAATCTAATTTCAGGCCAGAAATCGTTCCCCGAAATTTCATGCGTATCTTTAAAACACCATAACTCCTGCACGGATTGGACGACTTTAATGTTTAAAAAAGCAAACAACGCGTATTTTAGTGTAGAATATGTGGAAATTCTAACAATAATGAAAAAGTTGTTCTTTGACCCCGTAAAATGAGAAAAACCACATAAAAATGGTCCAATTTTCAGACAGCCAATACTTCTACAATAGTGAATATATTTCAATGAAACTTTTTTCTGAAGTAGAGCTCATGGGTACCTACAAAAAAGTATTACACAACTTTCCTGTAGGGCATCAAATGAAATTACTAAAAATCAAAAACGAATTTTTAAGAAAAATCGACGGGGGGTAGGTGCCTAAATTTTTCGACGAAACAAAAATTTTTCAAATCGTTTTAAAAAAATTATTTTCAGTTGCAGGGGTCAATTACAATCATTTTTGGTCATTACACATACCCCCGAAATCCTACGCACTTTCAAGAAAAAAATTCTTTTCCGAAAATATAATGTCTGACCATACCATCGATATGTTTCACTGAATTTTCATGCGAATCTTTAAAACATCATAACTTCTGAACGGATTGGACGATTTTAATGTTTAAAAAAGCAAACTACGCGTATTTTGGTGGAGAATATGTATAAATCGCAAAAATATTCGAAAAGTTGGTCCTTGACCCCGCAAAATGAGAAAAACCCCATAAAAATGGTCCAATTTTCAAACAGCCATAACTCTTATAGTAATGAATATATTTCAATGAAACTTTTTTCTGAAGTACAGCTCATGGATACCTACAAAAAAGTATTAGATAACTTTTCTATAGGGCGTTAAACAAAATTACTAAAAATGAAAAACAAACTTTTAAGAAAAATCGACAGGGGCCTAAATTTTTCGACGAAAAAAAAATTTTTTAATTAATTCTGAAAAAATTATTTTCGGTTGCGGGGGTCAATTATAAGCATTTTTGGTCAATAGACATACCCCCGAAATCTTGCACATTTTCGAGAAAAAAATTGAGTACGGTCGAAACTTTAAACGTTAATAACTGTTTAACGAAGCCTTCATCAACAAATTGGTATTCTTGATTTTCGTCTTATTTTGGCCTCTAGAATCCCCCATTAAAATTTTTCCCAGGGGTGGCCGAACACCCTGTATATGTATATTATTACACGGTACTGTATGATCGACGAGATTGCGACTAAGTTCTAGAGTTTCGAGTGATGTGAGAATGATGTGCGTTAGTTGGCGTACTAGGACGAAGTGTTCGTTCTTTGGTTGTTTGGTATTAAAAAAGACTCCAACGTCGTCTTCTCGGAACGAAGACGTCACTCGAGGACGTTGGAGAAAGTTGCCCCTTTTGGACAACGAACAGGTCAACTTTCTCTAAATCTGCAGTTAGGGAGGCTCATGGTAAGGTTGTGTGCTTGTACGTAGATTTGAAGATTGACCGTGCACGCGGTCGAAGAATTTTTTCCTATCATAAACCTAGGTCGATTCCGCGCTCAACAATTCGCTTTCCGAGAGTATCTGTTTTACAGGTTGTCAAAACAGGAACTTCATCGAAAATTCGTGATGAATATGTTATGTGTTCGATTATGAAATCGACTCGCTCGGTTTCATAAATATTCTCCGACCAGAAATTCCAACGTCTGGAAATATTATTTGTACCGTAGCGTATTACTCTACGTTAAAGTCAGCTAATCGATAAACCATTGACACGTTCCCGGTACACGTTCCTAAAATACTTCGTGGCAAAAGCAAAAGGTACAAATGTACGGGAACGCGTCGAAATTCCAACCGACTGGTATAAAAATATAATCTCAAGGAAGGGAGTTCCGCGACAAATGCAATTACCGCGAGAGGAATAAAGCGTTTCGACGAGAGGGAAGCTTGGGAAAGAATAACGGGAACGTTAGAACATATAATACGAACGACATCCGAGGAAAAGGGTGTCGATAAAAGGACGATGAAAAAAGTGGCGCGAGTTAGATGTAGGAATAATATAGAAACTTCCGGGACGCAGTTCGACGGCGACACACGTTCGACCCTCGAGATGAAATTCTACGGGTACCATTACTCGTACTATGCGACAGATTTATTCGGCAGTCATGGAGATTCTGTGACCGACCAATCGCACAGTCGATGCTTTCCAGAGATACAAATCGTGATTCCTCCTTTCCGTGGTACGAACGAAGGAGAAAATACTGAGTTTCCGGGTTAAAATAGTGTCTCCGGGGAACGGGATGCGTTTTATAAACTCTCGAATGTAGATAAAGAGTTGAGGAAACGGGCACTCCAGATAACACGAGTCTCCCACGCATTCATGTATTCACGGTCCAAATTAAGTAATTTTTAGAACGGAAGAATTAATTAATTCGAGTTAGCGCTGTCGCGTCTCGGAGACTTCAATGCGCGCATTCGCAGATGCGTGTCTTGCCACGACTAATTGTGAGAGCGTTTGTCTAACGAGACAAATAGTTTCGGCGTTATCGACGCAACTTTATTATGTTTTTGTTATTTGTATTTTTCTACGTCGTATTCCATCGTTTTCCTTTGTATATTATACTATCTTGTTTCAAAAAGAGTCATATACAGGATGTTCGGCCACCCCTGGGAAAACATTTAATGGGAAATTCTAGAGGCCAAAATAAGATGAAAATCAAGAATACCAATTTGTTGATTGAGGCTTCCTTAAAATGTTATTAACGTTTAAAATTCTGCCTATGGAACGACAATCTGCGAACAGTTGCGTGCGCGCGATAGTAGTTCTCACCACAGACGAGGTATATGTGTAGACCTTACATCCAATGTATTTTTTCGGCCAATTTTTCTGGAGCTCTAGAGCTCCATTAATACGCATTGTTTGAATTTTGAATCATTAAAATCCTTCAACCCGTCTAAAAGTTATGATTTTTTAATCATACGCATGTTTCGGGGAAACATTTCTGGCCACACAAATTTTTTCCTCTAAAGTACGTATAATATAAAAATAATTTTTCCAGAACGATTTGAAATTTTTTAATTTAATTTTTTAATAACTTTTTAACGAAGCCTCAATCAAGAAAATGATATTCTTGATTTTCGTCTTATTTTTACCTCTAAAATCTGTCATTAAAATTTTTCTTTCGGTTTGGCCGAACACTCTGTCTGTATATGCTTGAAATGTTGAAAACTATTTATATCGTGTAAATTACTCTTATCTTACTCTTACGACTAACCTTCGACATCGTTTAATCAGGAGTAAACAGATCGCTGTTTTTTAAGGAAACAATAAAAGTAAATAACTGTATTTAAAAATAATGAATAGGAACAACGATATTTCTACGAAACATTTAACAAAAGCAAATACGCTTCTATCGTAGTTTCGTATAAGCAAATAAAGTACGGTGTAAAACGTACGCTTTTATTATTTCCAGACGTCGCAAGATTACACGTTTCTTTAGAAAAAAAGGAAAAGAATTCAACCCAAGACGTCGTGCAGTTTTTTTATTCCAGTTTTTGCCGTTCTTATTTTCTGCAGCGAAAACCCGCCCAACCCCGCGAAGTTCAAAGTTTCTCGTTGGTCTTAGAATAACGGAAACGTGAGAAGACTGCAAAGAAAACAAGACACGCCCAAGCAACTAATGTAAGTCTCGTAGATATCTCCGACACCCAATTTCTGTAAGTTACAATATACCGGTGAAATTTCGCGATTATTTATATTTTTGGTAAACTATCACCGAAATGTATTAAGGTTCATTTATTACGCAAGTATTTACCGTCGTCCATAATACTTTGTGTACTTTTTACTTTTCAAGTACTATGAACTCGTTACGAACAAAAATGACAGTTCACGGTTTGCACGGTTCATCGATAGTACAAATGAACTTTTAAATATAAATTACAGCGGAGACCGTTCGATTACGAAACATTTTTAATTTCGTTAACGTCCAGCGAACGAAAGGACAACGAACGAATCTAATTTTGCGAGAGCAGCTGCTAATAACGACGAGATTAGCTTTGGAAAGTAGCGTGTACTTTATCGAAAAGAAAAAAGAACATCGTCGCTCGAGGATGCTCGCGACAAACTAATTTCTTAAGACGATGCACTTGGACGATTAACTCTAGATATAGATAGATAGACGTAGCGAAACGGAGAAGTGGAACGCACAAAGAAAGTTGGCAAAGACGATCCATCAATGACCTCATGACGCTTCAAAATGGCGAAGCACCACGGTTGCACGAAACAACGATGAACGACGCCCGTCCCCTACGAACCAACGCCGTGGATCAGTCAGTAATTGATCGGACGCCGAAGGAGTAAATACTCAGTCGTTGATTGATGGACTAATCAGCTTCGCTAAACCATCATAGATTTTCGGTGTCTAGCCCCGCGATGCGCATCGAATCTTCCTGTCTATAACGTGTTAACGGAATTTCTAAACTCGCTGTGTTGGTTATCAGAAATTTCTGCGAACGATTAGTTTTCGTTAATTTCATTCGATCGAGGCAAATTTCCGCTTCGGCGGAAATGAGTGAATCGATCGGTAATATAGTGCACGTGGTAACCATCTCTTCTACTTCTTTTTAAATCGTAACCGAAACGAAATCGCCGAACGAAACAGGTTCCTGACTTTAATGGTATCCATTTTACAAGAAAATAAAGGTAGCTTTCGGAGAGGAAATTATCCAGAAATTTAATATTATTTGCGTTTACTTTAACAGCGAAAGCGGTTATTTTCGCGAGAGAGATATAGATGAAACGAACCGTAATTCTTGAATTATTACGTTTACCTTAACGGTACATTTTTCATCGAATTTTCGTACTTTGTTGCGTGACAGCAATACGAGAGTATTACAGGAAATTTAAATTAATTTCTAAGAAGACGGCAACGAGTATAATTAGCCACCACTACTGAAGTGGAGACACGACGACAGAATTCTAGCACGTTATTACTATGCTCTCTAGAAAGTCTACCAGTCCTTATTACCGTACCTCGTAATTCTTTTACGAATGCAACGCGGAAAACGCTTTAATGTCGCCAAATCGAATTTTTTTTTTATAATGTAATACATATTAATTTTTCTATAAAAAGATGAACTACCGAAGCTAGAAAAAAATACTTGAAAAAAGAACGCAGAATAAATGGTGTGCATCAAAATTCGCTACAAAAAATAATACATACTTATACATACATGACCATAAAATTAAGAGTAACGTTGATTCAAATTGCGTAATTAAACGAAAGCTTAAAACGATCACGGTTCAGAAAATTTTACTAAATTACATGAACATTTTATCCGATCGTTCTTATACGAACGATTGACAAATTAACACCGTTTCGAATATATTTTAATTTTCGTCGAATACAAGAGGTTAAACTCGGCTGCATTACCCGAAACACCGTGAAAATAAATTAATATCGAAACTCGGAGTAATATTCAATTGGTATTAATATAAAATTACTGTTTAATTTATATCTCGATATCAAATTGCCAATATCCATTGTACTCGCAAGCTGATAATTACGTGAGGTAAAATGCAGTACGACAAACTGATCGCAGTGATCGTACCGAAGAAACTTTCCTACACCAAGATACGTACAGCAAACCAATGGACATATAGAAAATTTCTTATTATTTTTCGATAAGTTCTGGTATCGAACCGCTCTTATTACTTTCCTTAACCTCGAGTTACCATCCGGACGTTGAAATCGCGTTGAACGGAGAAGGAAAAAGCGGAAAGGAAGGGGGAGGAAAAAGAGGAAAACGAAAATCCGTAATTACGACAAATCACTTGGCCAACGAGAGAATTCTCCATTTCCATGGGACAATATTGTCCGCCATTGCGTCTGCAAAACGACAAGTTCGCACTTATTCGTTCGACCCTCCTGCAAATTACTGGAACAATTTCTAAACCGAGCGAAACTAAAACGCGAGATGAAATAAAAAGATGAGCGAAAACTATGACCTATCTCGCACAAAGTTTATACCGCGTATAATTAATATTTCCGAGCATAAACACGTATCGAAATTTGCGACTTCCATACAGATGTGTACAACGATGTGTGTGTATAATCGCCCGACAAATTAATTATGAACTTTCGGTTGAACAAATAGACGTATACTTGCGAAACCCAACTCAAATCATACGTTCAACATTTGTTACGCGGTAGAAAATTATCGTCGATGGTAAACTAACTAAAACGTAAATTATTTTATGTTATAAATGTCTCAGTTCGCTAAGTTTTAAACAGGTACTCGATTTTACCCATAAAACAAAACCGGATACTTCAATATCATGGAAAAGTTTTACTTTCCTTGCTACCCACAAATTTTCTTTAAATAAAAAATCTTATTCATACAAGAATAGTAATGGTGTATAGAGTTTTGTTCGTCCTCTAATTTAGCAAACATCTGGAAAGTGTTCACTGATTTTCTGACACGTTGAGGAACGTAAAATATTGAACGACAAAGTTTCATTACTTGCTCCAGCACTATGTCAGAAACATACATTAAAATTGCATTAACAACGGAAATGGCACTACAGAGTTCCCATAACTCATATAACACGCATACAACGAGAGCATGCAAAATGGTTCGGGTCTTGTCTTCGTCCGCTATGTTCTGGTGCCAGAACTTCCTTCTCTCGTCGTTTCCGTTGATTAATTTCTTGATTCTCTGTCTTAGGGACAAGCAAAACTGAGCTACGATCCTATCCTCGCGATCATTTCTCTATTCATTCCCCCATTTCTTTTTTCCCGTTAACAAGAATGAAACGAATGAATATTAGTGTCCAGCCATCATTTAACGATTATGAAAATTACAGCGCTAACAAGTTTCCGGTGGCGTTGGTTAAAGTCCCTGCAAGTATAACGAGTCGGTAATTCGAATTTATGATGAATCAGACTATCCATCTTCAAAGATAATACTAATTTTCCCGCCGAAGGGATTACGATTCAATTCATATTAACGCCGAGCAACGACACGTTTATACCAATTTATCTTCATTATAAACTTTCATCCGGCGCTATTACCAACTAGTCAAGAACATCGTAGCGAATATTTCGCGTCTTCCAATTTGTTTTCACTTAAGGAGATTCGTTTCAGTTTCAAGTGACAAAAACCGTTTATTCTTCTTTTGCATTTTCTTCTAAACCTACCATGACCAGTCAAATGACCGGTTGAACAATTTATATTTTTTTGTAAAAAACCGGACAAAATTTGACATCAAATTCTAGTTAGCTTTTGATGGAAATAAGAAAAAATATAGCAAAGATCAAAGGAGAGAATCTTCTGTTTCACTTGAGGAGTTTGTTACTCTGAACTTTGTTACTAGTGTTTTCTCCATAACTGAGTCACCGTTAGAAGCGTTAAGGCCTCCCCTTTAAAATGATTTTTGTTTTATTAAAATTCCGCTATTTCTCTCTCCCCGTCTTACAATATTGCCTATTGAAAATAACACAACTTTAAACGGATGCAATTCTGGAGCTACTAGTGTTTTATTAATAATTGAATCACTATTAGAAGCGGTAAAGCTTCCTCTTTGAAATGGTTTTTGGTTTATATCAATCCAACTTTCCGTTTTAAAGATATCCTAATTTTAATGAAGGGGTAATATTTTAAATTCCATTATCTTTGTCTCCGTTTTGCGCGTCGGATCTCTCTCTCACATGTGCATCGTGCTGACCTACCTCAACATCGTGACCGAGTGACGTAGTATTTCCAAGAATCTACTATTTACTACGAATGCGCACGTGACGACCTTGCCAAGGCCGTTGCATTTCCAAGAAGAAAAGTAAACTAATGCTTCGAACCCTTATATCTCCAAAACTAGCCACACGATCGACTTGAAACAAAAATCGTTATTTGTCCAGAACTAATGGTACTAATTTTGTCCACGTCTGTATGTTAAATGTGTGAAAGTACACTGTGCTTCAAAAATCGCTGTTAATTTATTTAGCAAACGGAGTATTTTATGCGAACACCGCTATTGTCGGTGATAACAGCTACTAATGAAATAAATGCACTTCTGTCTCGTTGATAGAAGAGCATGGAATCTGTCGGTGCTTATTTCGATTAAAAAAGTTTGTAACGGAGTTACAGAAGTTGAATGTTACGGGATCGTTCGTTTCGTATGCAACGACGAAATAAAATGAAATAAATCAATTTTATCAAAGTTTTAGATCGAAGTGGCCCTTTTAACGAGAAGAGGAAGACGACTGGTGACACACCGAGAATCTCGCAAAGCTCGCGCTAAATTTAAGGCGCCCCCTCCCCCTCCCCCTCAGTCACGGTGATACGATCGCCGTATAAACGAAGCGTGTAATTGCAAACGTGTCGCCGTGACGTGAAATCGGATGAAAACGGGATCCTCCTGGACGCGGAGAAAGCTGACGAGCGTCAGTTAAAAACTGCTGGTTACGGGGAGGAATCAGATTAGCGTTAGCGGTTAGGGGGACAGGCATTTTCTAAATGCAAATTACTCGGCTTCGCTGCACGATAATACGAAGGACAGCGTGAACAACACACAACGACAACGATAATTTGTCGCGCGGCATCAGCCCACGCCTCGTCGATACCATAATTCGCGAGCGCGTCTCCTTCGCGAATTTCCATAAACTTTTCGCCGATGATAATGCAATTATTTCGAGTAAGATCGGCCCCGCTCAAGAAGCTATGAGAGCAAACGATCCAGCCGAATTCGAAACTTCACTAACGCCTGGAACTTTCATTATTTCCTCCTCGTGGTTACAAAGGAACGACAGGGAGTACGAGTGCGAACGGGAGAGAGAAAGACGGAAAGAGAGAGAGAGAGAGGGAGAACAAACCGATCCGTAAGTCTGCAATTACAATTAGGATAAATACCTTTAACTGCCGATGCTAACCCTATCGTCCCGGCTGTCCCTTTTGCAGAGCTCGCATCGAAACGAACGAATCGACCGTTTTCCGCAATCCAATAAATTCCTTTCCCAATGCGACTATCAACTCGCGCGAACGGTTAATTTAGGTCTAAATTGTTCTCGGTTCCCTTTTCGACTACGGCACCAAATTTATAGATAGATCGTACTCTAATTAAAGAATGCACTATGCTGCGTATAGCAAGTACTATAATTTGATGAAAACTTCTACTCTGATGGCGGAATTATCTTCTCTCCGCGAAGCAAATTTTATATTTCGTTATCCTCTAACAGAATTCTAGCTCGTAAGCCTGACCCTCGTTGAAACTTTCTAACGTAATTTGATTTTAAACATACGTGTATCGATGCACCATATCATCTGGTAATTAAAGATATTTAAATAGTTTAGGTCGTTTGATGGTGGAAATTCTATAGTGCAAATTTCCAAGAATGACATAATTTTTTCTGGGCAATCTAATACATTCGTTAAATATTTACATCACTGATGATTGCCAACAATTCGCTACGGAAAATTTCTACGCGTAGTATCAACCCTACTAGAGACTAATGAGATTCGATAGGTAACTTCGAACACGTGAGACTCGACACGGTCGACTTCAGACTTGTAAGACTCGCTAGAGACGAGACAGGTATCCGTGAAGTCTCAGAGGTTGAGAAGGATTACTGAGGTCCCTTGAGGGACCTCCTGAGTTCTGGACGGTCGTGGAGATTCCAGCGATCAGAGTAGACGTAGAACCACCAATACCATCCAGGCCCCCATATCACCTAAATCCTCCAAACCAATTACAACTACCAAGACATTTTGGGCAGCAGGTCCGCCAATGAATCTTCAAAATTCGTGAGAGTCTTTGAACCTCCGTAACTCTACCGAACCTCTGAGACTACAAAGACGACCAATGTCTATACTGAATTCGCATGTATCCATGAGTCTGTATTGAATCACACCCGTTTATCACGTATCTAGTTGTCATCTATATTGTACCTCATGGGTCATTGATATTGAATCCTAGGGGGTCAAGAACATCTGTATCAAGTCCCACGAGTCTGAGGACATTACTGTGCCCTTCAGATCCGGTAATGTCTATATTGTATCGTACTTGCGTTCGGACTTGTCTGCGTTGAGCTTGAAATCGTTTGCATTGCATCTTACAAATCTGAAGATAATTACGCTTAAAATTATGCACGTCTTATTTAAGAATAACGAACAGAAAAAATTCCTCCAAAAACTGCGAAAATTTAGTATCGATGGCTCGTGGAGAAACTCAACAGTTTATTGAAAATCAATTGCAATGCAGAACTGATTTTACTTATATCTAAGAAATATTTGTATCGGATGAATCTAGAGTCGACTCTGATGCAACGAATGGGTGGTGATAGAGTATCACAGAAGATGCGGGTGAGTCTAATTCGGAGTCTAATAGCGTCCAACAGCTTTGAGATTGTAGGAACGGAATCAAGAAAAAATCAATGCACAGCAAGACACTCGAACAACCCTTTCTTTGTTACTCAAGATAGAATCGATTAGTCAAAGCAGGAACGGTCGCGTCCCATTACAAAGGAAACCTTTCTCATCGATCAAGATCAATCGTTAAACGAACGAAGCGGCTCTTCTTTCAGTAACTACCGTTGCGCGTATCGAGAAAGAAATTAAAGCTACTGTCGATGGCAATTGAGGAGATTGTCATACCAGGCAGAAAAAAAACGGGAACTGTGTCAGAGCAAATTGCATTGCAGCTCGCCGTTGGGCGCCGCGTGACGGTGACACGAGCTTTCCAATTAATCAAAAATAAACGGTGTCAACGGCCGACCGGTGAAAACCGGTGCTCGGTACAAATGTTATTTATCGTCAAGTATGTAGCGCGACGCGCCGAGTGTGTTATTTAAACGATTGTCCAAACGTCATCGAATCGCGCATTATGTACCATGTCCCGCGGAAATTTGTTACAGTTGTCCGCGAGCGTTTGTTTTCCTCTCAAGGAAAATACCAACGCCGCAAAACGTCGAGTGAAAGTTATACCGTTCGCGAGCACATTCGCGCAATCGTGTACAATTCCGTGCAAAAGCGATTCCACAGCGCTGAAATCCACGATCGAACGCGACCAGGAGTGCAACGCAATAACGAGTTAACGTGGTAACGAGCGCGCAGGACGTTCGGTCAATAATACTGACAGAGAAGGAGATTAGAAACGATCTTCTGCTCGCAAACGATCGCGTATATATTCGATGTAAACGAAACGCAACGCACAGAATTGTTAAAATGCGTAGACCGATGTCGATCGCGAGCCTCGGGATCAATGTAATTCCCACCTGTTCCGCGTCGAAAGGCCAGAGATCGCTAGCCCTACGAAGACAGCCGAGCCTTTGTACCCAATTATTTTTAATGTCTCATTGTATTCTCCCTTGCATCTCCATTAAACTTAATAGCCCGCACTGCTCAAGGCGCGTCGTTCTTTTTTCGTCCGAGGGTCGCAATTAAAGTCAATCGCATTACCGGAAACAGTCCATTAGACGCATTCTCGGTCCCGAA
This sequence comes from Colletes latitarsis, assembly GCF_051014445.1. Taxonomy (NCBI): domain Eukaryota; kingdom Metazoa; phylum Arthropoda; class Insecta; order Hymenoptera; family Colletidae; genus Colletes; species Colletes latitarsis. The sequence goes on along the minus strand of NC_135139.1, from coordinate 11,599,536 downwards.
TGCCAGTCAATCGGTGCTCCGTGACACACCCGATTCAACAGTAAGGTTGGACGCATACCATCGACCTTCCGTTCACTAAATTGCGCAACAGAGTCGATCACCTTTTACGTCTTCTTAGTGGTCAAACGCATTTTGACTGTTTTGTCGAGTCGACGAGCTGTCGACAAGTGTGCTACCATTTTGATTTCAGACCCATAACTGTTATCGTATGGAGTAAATATGTATTCGTTTGCCATAAAAACAGTCTTAGCGAAAGATACATTCGATACGATTCGCCTCAAAACTTATAGTGATATTCTACTGTGACACGTGGACTTTTTTTACTATTCTTTTGAACGTGGGAAAAGTGCCTCGAAACAATTTATTTTGTAGTTCATCCAAAGTGACCTTTAATGAGCTTCAATTATGGTTCATTGTACTCGTCTCGAGATGCTTTATCAAAATGTAAATAAAAAATTATATTATTCTATTTAAGCAACTTTGGTCTGATACCTTTTTTCTATTGTGAAAAGCAAGCGAGTTATTCAGACGACCTGTTTTGAATAATTCATATAAATAACTTCTTCTTCTAATGGAATCCATATTATTAAACGAAGGAACGAAATAAAATAATATAAATTGTGGGGATAATACAAAGATTGGCTGAGAAGCAATGCATACTGAAGAATGATATAAAAAAATAAATGTACATGAAAATGAATAATACATACATTCCTCCAATGTTAATTAGTAATAACATAAATAAATTTCTATTCTGTTCTACAAATATTAATATGTCGACAACTTCCTGAAAACATTGTTCTTTTTACAATAACAAAAATTCCCGCATTAGAAATGTGTTGCACATTACGGAACCAAGAACAAGTATAGTCGAATTTTTTTCTACTAATTAATGCGTAGGTAGCTAAACCACGGACGTAAGAGATTGTAACCGCAGAACAGCGTCGTTAATAACTGAAATGGTTTAAAAATTGTAACAAATAAAAGGTGCTCGGTACGGTTGGTAATTTAAGAGATAACAATTCATTTGTACAAGCAGTTTCTACTTAAATAAGCAAACCCCACAAATTTCAACACCCAGAATTTTTTTAATGATTCTTTAATTTTAAAAGTCGATGCTGCTTTTTGAAAATTAAGTTAAATGTCGTTTAAGAAATTAATTGTCTCAAGTTTGATTCTACATTTAGACTTCAATAAAACTAATGAAAATTCTTGTTCGTACAAGTATGTGTTTGTACCGTAAACCAAAATTAAAATTTATATAATCTGACTGGACAGTTTTAGATAGTCATATCTTGCGTTTAACCAAAATTTGGCCGGAGGACTATCGCTAAATTTATGTTCTACTACAGTGTTACATGATAACTCAACGAGGCTATCTTGTTCGCTACACGATAGCGTGTACACTGCAGCATCAGAGAATTCTGTGTTAAAGGTAAATTTGACCCGGATATTGGTAATTCTTTGGAACAGGAAAATACTCCCTAAACCTGACTTTCATTCGATTACTAAAGAAATTTAATCAAAATCGAAGGCGTACTATTGATTCCATTTTGAATATGTTCTGACCATAAATCAAATCTATTTATGAACAACTTCTTTCTAACTCACGTTACTAAAAACTATGACACTAAAGAACCATTCATCACGAAACGTGTGTAGAGTAAATATATATTTAGCGCTGGAACTTCAGCCAGCATATCTCTCTTTTAGTCCCGGATCATAGCTATACTCGTATTGAACGTGAAACTACATTAGTTTTTTCTTTCGAACTGACAGAACTAGAAAAATTAAAGACGCTAAAAATACGTGGCTTTTAATACTAATTGTAGGATTTAAGAACACACGGGACTTTGAATGTATCCAGTACATTAGAAACTCTGTGTATGTTCAAATGCTTCCTCGTCGTTTCACTATAATCGTACCGTGCGAAAGAATCTTTTTACACCTAACATAACACCGTTTACGTTGTCTTGTCGTGTTCTTACCTTGGCCGCGAAATTATGGAGAACGAAGACACGTGAACAAGCCTACAGTTTCTTCGGAGACGTATCATACGGTCTCCCAAGCTATTCGTGTCGCGTTCTTGCGCTAAATATGGAACGTAAATCAGCTTTTGCGTCTGCGTGTATTTTTATCCCTCGTGCAATAACCCGTAGCACCCTTGCGGGAGGCGCGCAAAATCCGAGTCGTTGAATTCGCTTCGAGTATAATAACAGCCTGTTCTTACGATGTTAAAAGTCGGAACAGACTTAATTATTTAAACTCCTGCATTTAAAATTTATCTTGATTCAACATCGAGGTTGTAACCATCTCCGTGAACAAGTTCCCTCCAAAGATACTTTCTTTTTCGGTGTAAATCTAAATGGGGAGACGATCGCGTAGTGGGAATCCGCGTAACTCGAGGGCCCACTGTATTACTCGCGACGCGTGGAAGAAACCATCGATCGCGTCGTGTCCTCGCACTAGGGATATTGGACAGAAGAAAGCAAACAAAAACTGGAGAACGTCGAAAGGGTAAAAAGAGGAGGGTGAATTTTATACGTCGGTTTTTTATACCGTCCAATGGAAAACAGAGTGTTTGGCTTGGACGAAACAAATCGGGGCCGAAGCTTTTCGGCTTGCCACGTTAAATCGTTTCGACGGAATGGCGCAACGCTGTTACCGATTCGATTTCGCCGGAACGTTTCCGGGCAAAATATTCTAGAGTAGAGCATTTTACAAATGGACCCCAGGGTCCGGTCGCAGTGGTGACGTCGAAATGCACGAATTTTCGTTCCACGGAGAAAGGGAGAGAAAATGCACGCCACTGACCATTTTCTCCTGTATCAATAGCTTATCCATAACGATTCAACGGGTTTGTCCGAGCGTGACTGCAACGATAATGCGATGGTCCGTTTCTGTCCGGTTACGTTCGCCTGACTGTCCTTCGTTTCCACGAGCTACCATCCTTTTGTCTCTTCATCGATTCATGCACGCGCCGTCATTACCGCCAGATAATGCCCCCATATTCGGACGTAGAGCGGATCGATGCTGCTTCGTCGTACATGAAACGGAGCCTAGATGGGCTCCAGCGGTAAAAGATCGAGCAGAACGATCCACCCGATCCAATATTTACTTCCATCTCGATGCTCGGGAAACGTACGCCCCGACGATATGGATGACAGAGGAACTTGCTTATCGCGGAACGGATGCACATCGACGTGTCCGCCGGACCATTCGCGGACCGCTGCATCTTCATGAAAGATGTAAGATAAAGGGTACCGTTTCCCTTGAATTCCGTTCGACGACCACCTGGAATTCGTACGGCTTCTCTGCAGCGCGTTCGCGTCCTTCGAAATTGCGGATCGGTGGGATCAAAAGTGGCTGTTTTATTAGCGCGCATAGCTTTGCGCGCTCTACGGGATCTTATCGAGGCATTCTACGAAAATCGCCGCTAAGAGGCGCCTTTGTACGCGTTCCTCGAAAGATTCGATTGGCTGCCCCAGACGCTTTAGATCAGCCCGGATACAGTATTTATTGTGTTGTAGCATCCCAGCCAATAAATGTGGTAATAGAACGGGAACGATCTCTAAGATGGATTTGAGAAACGTAATATTCTGTAATCGACGATCGATACTGTTCTAGAAGAGTTTAATATACTAACGCTGCTCCACTATTCCAGTTAAATTTCATTTCTGATTCTGCATAAAAAAAGAAAAAAAATGTTTTGGTGTAACATTTTCTCATCCGAGGTTTTCGAGAAAATCGACTTTAAAGTTTGGTCAATTTCGTAAACGATTTAGTACAATTTGTACGACTCTCCGATTGGAATGTCGACGGTTAGGAGATCGTTCGATATAGAGTAATTTAGCGACGACTTAATAAGACGAAGATAAATGAGAAGAAACCAACTATTACGCAGACTGATAAACTATGCCTCCTATCGTGAACTGAACGAGACACGTTTCCATCGTTATCAGTGTTTGTCAACGCTATCTCGGACAGAGACAATCACAGTAGTAGAATACATGATAAGCAAATTGTACTAAATCGACTACGAAGTTGAACAAACTTTAAACGAAAACGGAGTCCCGGACAAAGAAAAGTTATATTAAATTTATTTCTTTCATTTTCTACTACGATTTCTGGTCCACCATGTATTGCAATTTTGTGGTTACTAGATTTTAATATCGTACGATAAAATACACTGATCAAAATAATTAAAGGACCGCTATTAACCCTTCGACGACGACGAAGGATCCATTAGGGACCCCAGCCTTATTATTTCGTTAATAACTCCTTCACTTAATTGTATTAATACTTTTAAGTAATCCTCTTTTTTAAAATCTTTAATCTCCAGTTAAGTATTTCTAAGGTACGTATCTGGGATTGATTTAATTTAAGTAATTGAAATCTGACAAGTCTATACAATTGTACATAATGAAATGTACAAAACTTTGAAGCAATTTAATTTTGAAACAAGTGTCTGACAACAGTTTGTACAAAGTTCTGTAGCTCATTTCGTTCGAGAAAAAATAAGAACCAATCAATCACATTTGCCGATTGCACGAAACAACGAAATTACAGCTACCGTTACAATAACCTCGTTACTAGTATTTATCAGAATTTTTAATCGAAACGATCCGACAATGCTACGTTAATGCAAACGAGGAAAACTTGGTCTTTAAGAACCGTCGATCAGAAATTTGTTCGTTGCAGTAGATATTTTATGTAGGCAGCTTGCAAAACGAGGTTAACAGCATTCTTAAAACTCCTGAAACGTGCATGCGTGCGTTCTTAGTGGCTAAAAGGGTTAAATATCTACCTTGCAACTTTCCGTGTAATTTACTATTCCTATGTGCATAATTCTAACACGGTTGTTTGCAATTCCTGTGCAGATTTGCAGGATTTGTATTTCCCAAGCCCGCCGAAGATCCGAAATCCCGCGCGTATCTCGAATTGAACCGCACTCGAGGATTTCGAGTGTCAGCAAAAATGACGAGTCGAACGTGGTCCGACCCGGGAACCAGCTAGAACGACAAAGAAGCCCGTTCAATCAATTCCGTTAATTTGAAAGTACGGTCGTTACGATGAAATTGTATCTTATCCAGCGAAAATTTCCGATACTCGGCGAACTTCCGTACGCCCGCGCGTGGAAGCATTACTATTCAAGATACGCAAACGTTTTTTCTTTTTTCTTTTCTTTTGGTAAATTGAATGTCATTCACTCTCTGCTTTTCGTCGTTCGCATCCTCTGCGGTAGCAGATGCGAACAAGAATGTAAACCAATTAAAAAGAGAAGTGGAAGAATCAAAAAAATAAAAAGGAACGACTAGTCGGACGAAGGAACGTTAAAAAGAGGAGGGAAAATCGAAAGGGAGCATTAAAAGTTGTCGATGCTTTAGCGGCACACGGTGGTCGTTGCCAGAAAGGACTCCTTTGGGAGTACATAGGACGGGAATCACGGTGGTGCAAGAGTGGAAAAGCCATTCCGCTCATCTGCCGAGTCATAAAGCAGATAGTACAGTTCTATCCCCGAAAATACATAAATCTTGACTCGGTGTAATGTACGAGAAATGAGTCCTCGCGTAAAATAAATGATCGGATCAGCCGTCGTTTCCAATGAAGACGTTGGCCGTAACTGCACGCTTGAACCGTGGCTTCGACGTGAAATCGTCGCCAGTGTCGTTAATAATACGACGAAACCGATTCAGTAACGAGTGGGAAAATTAGGATTTTCGCCTCGAACTGATTTTATGTAGGTGCAAATTAAGAACCATCGTCCCGTTATGATTCTCTAGCGGTGTTCGCGACTTTTTTCCACGTCAATTTTTCACTCCTCATTGAGCTCGGATCATTATCTGAAATAGAACTGCTAGAACGATCTCGTCGGTGATTCGGTATACTTCGATTCCCGCGGCGTTCTGCTAGTTTTATTCGCGAACGAGCACGTAAATTGGTAAATCTTCGATAATACGCATTTTATCAACTCGTCTCTTTGGAATGCCTATCGCACACTCTCCCTCGAGGTAAATTCCCTCGGCTGTCTAAAGGCACTTTTCCCTGGCATTCGCAAGATACACTGCTTTTATCGGCACGGCAAGCAGTCTGGGAATGCCACTGTTGCCAACGTTCAGCGTTCAACGCTGACGCTAAGACGTTTAAAAGAGGATGGGGAAGAACGACGAATTCGATACACGATACTCGAATTTGGGCACACCTTGTACAATAAATGTCTATTAACTCTCTATAATTCTCTTATTGCATTTCCTTTTTAACACTTTGCACCACTGCATCTTCGATTCTTTAACATCTAAGGCTCTTATTCGATCAAAAACAATAAGAGAAGCGGTTTGTTATCGATGAAATCACTACAAAAGATGCAAGAAATCATTTGCATAAGAAAAAAAATGCTCTAGATACGATTTCTAAAAAATGACGAATGTTATTCCATTCATAGTCATATAAAATGCTCCCAAAATCAATTTCTATTATCTGCATATCATTCTAAATGTAGGATTTTTATTACGTATAGAGTTCGATGAAATTATAATTACAATGCAAAACAAAATTTGATATCAAATCTTTAGAATTTAATAGAATCTCTACGTTCAATTTCTTCGTTTAAAATTATTATTAGATATACTACAAACTTAAAAACTGTTCAAATGATTTCCTAACTTTCATACACCATTTTTTTTAGTTAATTGCGTTTATTCTACTAAAGATCAATTACTAATACTAGATCAATTTTTTGATTTTTAAATTAGAATTTTATAGAATTCTTTAAACAAATAACGCTACGCTAACAAACATACATTCTGAGCAAACATACTGATATTATCGCATTATTTGCGCAGACAAAAGATTTTTTCTCCACTAAAAAATAAATATACGTACAAAGACAACGAAACTAATTAGACGTAATTTCGTTACAGGCAACAATAAAATGTTTGGCTCGTTCGTATTATCAAAGCTAATTAGGCATCCATATTTACTGCCATTGAGGAGTTATAACGCGACAATACGTTTTACTGTAATACGAGTTTCGCTGTCAAAAAAATTGTATAATTAATTCTGTGGAAGTCATTCAACGCATTCTCATACGTTTGCACAATCGCAACGTACATGAAATTTTCGTTTAAAAGTGCAAACGTATCTGTCGACAATGGATAAAAAAAAATAAAAAAAAATATGAGGAATCAAGTAATCGTATCTGCAGTCCCAATGTACAGCTTATTGACTGAAATGGATATTAATTACTCTGACTCGATGAAACGCGTGATCTTTTTTGTATCCAATTCACCTATATTGGAGCACGGTTTTACTAACACGGTCATGTCGAATGCACTGCGTTTCATAAATGCTACATGTATCTAGATTATTAAATTCTACTGGATGATTAATTAATACATCACGATCGTCGGTGATACCTTTTGATAAGAATATTTAAAATGAATCGCGTTACTAAAGAAAAGACGACAGAAACAATAAATCAAGCGTGATTACGCGACTAGCGAACGTTCTAAAATCGTCAAAAGTTAATTAACTGCTGAAACGGGTGCAGAAATTGATGTTAAAGGGGGAGAACGCAATATTCTATTCTTTGATAGAACCACTTCTACGACAAATATAGTATTTTTCTGTGCTCGCATTAATTCGAACTGAAACAGAGCACCTGGAAAAAATCGGGAAACGCGTGATACCGGTGCATGAAATCTCGACCGATGCCTGTGTTACGTTTTACGACTGCCGTAGAAGGGAAACACAACAAACATAAAACCATTCTTCACAGACTTCGAACGCTTTTCCCGTTTTCGGTCGGGCAACCGTACATAACGCTTCGTATTATTTAAATCTCATTAAACTCGAATGCTACGAGGCATATACATCTCCGAAGTTACGAGTTGCACCGGTACAATCAGTGAAATGCGCGCGAAGATACGGTTGATGCAACATAATGCCCGGCGTTATACGTATAATGCACTCGGCGCGACGGGATTTTCGAAATAAATCTTTAAAACAAATAAAACGCCGGTGCCTGGGTAATGCTCATAATTCCATGGGAGCGCAGTCGTATCGATTGAACGCAGCCCGATGGTCCTGCAAAACAAACGCGTCGAGCAACGGCCTGTTCGCAACGCGACCTCCCCGTAATCTCTAATGCGTAATATCGCTGTTCACGCTGAAACGAGCAACGCCAATAAAATTGAAACAAGGCAGACACGGTCGGCAAGGCAAAGTGTGCCGGTCAATAATTTCGTAATTTCAACGGGCCGGCGACCGCACGGCTAACCCGTAGCCGAGGAAAAAATCGCAATTTGATTAATTCCCGTGCATCCGTCGTTGCAACGACGGGGTACAAAATGTTTACACGCGACCGATCGTTCGCTCCGATCGCGCCGATAAACTGGGAGGACAAAGCTTCGAGTTTATTAGATCCATGATATTTTGCAGGAAATTGTTTCTACGTGAAGCCATTTTTCACGGGACGCCCGATATGATGTATTATCGGCGCACGCGGTCCGATAGCAACGTAGTTATTGTTTTTCAAACGGTCTCCTTTCCTTTCGCGATCCTTCGTCGAAGCTGTTTCGCGTTCCGTTTCGTTTCGTTTGCAAAGGACAACGTTCGACGACGGTCATTTCTCGTGCTCGTCGGAGAAGAAAAATTTTTTAACGCCGAATTTGATTTTTATCCACGAAGAAAAATGATAGAGAAATACTGACAACGTTGTTGCAGAATTTTTCTGACATTTAACAAACCATCGTCGATACTGCTCTTAGAAAAACATTTTTAATCGAATACAGATCTTGCGACGCGTAAACATATTCATTAAATAGTTTTCTGTTCGTCTCGTGCTTGTTTCTAATTATCGTCTGACACGCGATACTAGTTCTTTTGTAAACGAACGAACCCAGAGAATTTTAATTTGATACATTGTCACGTGAGGTGTACTCGCTGCGAAAGTCCTGATTTCTTAATATATAAATAATTCTTTTCCTAATAAGTACCACAAATGATCGTCGTCGAGCACTGGTCTTTCTCCGAAAAAGAAATTATTCTAATGACAAAAAATTAGGAAGCAACCATGTTGCGATCGTCGATTGCATCGAACGAAAAGAAAAAGGAAATGCAAGTCGCAGATGCGTCCAGATAATGACGCTAAGAACGAAACTTGCAAACTTTTATTGAAGCGTCTGTCGCTCCGAGAGGCGCCGTCCGAAACTGACCCGAAAAGTCGGGCGAATGTGGATACTCGAGTACCCTTCAGAAATCCATTCAACATTCTGAGGTTTATACCGTGGAGAGCACGAAAATGGAAAGGGAAGAGAAAGAACCAGAAGAGAACAAACAAGATTTCTAGCTAGCAAATAAGAATAGTTATTACGCTCTTAAAGGGGAATGGAGGAAATTCTGAGGGGAAGTTGAGAAGACGTGGAATGAGTAGAAGAAAAGCGCGTTGCCCGGAGAGAATGCAAAAGGCTGATGCGAAAAGAAACTGTCCACAAACGTTTGTCAAGAATACGGATGCGCCAATGGCGAGGCGTCGACATTGGAAATGATAATACCGAACACGCTGAAAAATGACATAAACGTGGACGTTTCTTTTTATGAAAATAACCGTGACATCATTTACCTTGGCGTCTCCTTAAAAGCATCGGGAGGGAACAAAATGGATGAAGATGAAATGGAACAGAACGGAATCCTTGTTTCGAGCATCACGAGAGTACATGAAATTAGAAACTTGACGCGCGCTAAGAGTTTCAGTGAAAAGTTACATCAATGAAAAAGGGATCCTTAATTGTGGCTTGTTACTTTGCTATTACTTTTAAAATATTTCTGCAAAATGCTAGAGAGGGAATCAGACTCCAGGAAGGACGTCTCTCTTTATAATTTTCTAGGAACGAAGAAAACGCATGGATGCAGATGAAGTTAAAATATCTTTTAATATTAACTCCGAAATATTTTTATAATTTTTTAAACTAGTACAAATTATATTCTTTGTTAAATATGGTTCGCAAGTTTACTCCACATTCACCTTTTGCGAAAATAGTAGCAACGATGTAAAAGAAGTGAAGCATTGATCGTTGCGATCGTGGTTAACATATGTTAAAACTCTCAATCGTATGAATAACGTGCTACACTTTTTCACTAAAAAAAAGATATAATCAAATACGATTTGAAGACAATATAAAATTGACACCTTGTAAATTACAAACATTAGGCAAATTACCTAAAGTAGATACCACTTCTTTCCTTCTGTTACTCATTTCATAACATATACCGTACTTCCAAGCACCTACTGTCAACATTTTTGAGGCACTATCTCGATCGATTAAAGAATGACCATGATATAATTCGGAAGATAATATAATTATCGATCTAATTTCGGACACACGATAATACACGATGGGTCTGATTCGTTTCTTCGGATAATCGGTCTTCCCGACAGTAGACTTTCTAATAAATGATATTCTACGATATTACTGATACTGAAATTGTGCAGACTGGCAATACAAAGTACTGGGACGATCCGGTTATGTTAGAAATAATTATAATACTATTCGCCTGCGTTCTCTCCAACTGGCCGTCGGCGAAATGAACGAGGACAAGCGCGCTGGGAGAACATTACTCGTCTACAAGACAGAACCAGACGAAAAAACAAGGAATAGAGACGAAAGAAAGATAGAAAGGAAGTCCTCCTTAATAACAAAAAAAAAAACAAGAGAATATCAGCCATCTCACACCCATCGTGACAACGTCCGCGTCCCATTCTGGCTTCAACGTCCTTTGAGCCAAACCACCGCACCGTTCACGCCCTCTTTGCCACCCTCTCTTATTCTCTTTCACCCTCGCCGGTCCACCAGCAGCTCCGTACAGGCTGGATACGACGAGCCAGCACCAGAGAAGGGGTTTATATTCCGTTGTATCGTTCCTGCCTTTTCACGATGCGTCGCGTATATTCCAGCTAAACAGGCCATTTCATCACGTTTCGTTTTCTTGTGCCTCGTTACGCCCTCTCTTTCTCTTACCGTCTTATTCTTCCACGCTCGTTTGTATTCTTATCCCGCCAGCTTTCGCGATACTCTATGCTATTTTCTCAGCGGCCTATATTTCAACGTGCAAACAGCACGATACAGAACGCGTGCGTTTTTGTGTGCGGTAAACGCTTTAAGGAAACGCTTCTCGTCGATCGAAACGACGTAGAAACGGATCACAGAACGCTCCAAAAGCAATTAAACACTTTCTAGCAAATACTCGAACTAAAGTCGATGCGTTAGACAAGTACGACGGAATTTCCATTATTTTCCGCGACGCTAAGCGTTGGCAATTATCGTGAGACTACCAATTTCGCAAAATAATCGACGTCCCGATTCAACGGGAATATACATTTCGACGGCCGGTTTGCGAAGAAAATAATGTTTCTCAAATGTTTCCAGCGTCGCGGGCCAATATTTAGTCTCAAAGCAAGAAAACGTAACGCGTATTTTTTGTAACAATAAGCAGTATTATCAGTGAAAATACGCACAGAAATACAGTAAGTCGCTTCCTTGGTAAAGCGATAGTCTTTCCTTGCGCGAGTCTGCTATCAAAATCGCGCTAAATTCGCTCCAGCTACGAAAATATTGACTCACATCAATTTGTACCTAATGAAACCGGTTTCTTCGCGGGATGCACCGCGCGAATTATGCTTTTTAAATACACTGCTCGCTAAACAAGGTCTAAAAATTTACAAACAATGTCGATCGCTTCGTATAGCCCTGAAGACTTTGAAGTATCAAATAACCTCATGCGCGATAATGCCTCTAATTAATTTAAATGACATCTTACGTTCCCTGGTTCAATTCCTAATGAAAGCAATTGTGAACAGTGTACCTAGTAATTGGAACAATCAGAGCTAGATAAACGAGTCTAAAGTTGCAAGCAAAGAATTGGGAATTTGTTGACTTTACTAAAAGTATAGATCATTGATCGTTCATTATTCCACATCAAATAATGCACCATCAGAAATTTACTTAAGCTATTAAAGCCAGAGTCGGTCAAAATCTAGTCGGGTCTAGAAAGTTTACTGGGTCAGCTTTATCGATGATTCTATCAGCAAAAACCCGAACGAAACACCAATTTATTTTTGTAAATCATTTTGATTCGGAGTTCCAAAGTTGAAACAACTCATTTGTAATGCTGGAAGCATATATGTGCTCCCAAACTTCGATAGTAACCTTTAAATAGGCGGACAAATTCCCTAACTATACTTTTTGTTATTAGAAATAAATACTATTTTTTGTTTATACTTGATATAAAGTAGTGTACATAATTTTTGAAATCTAGATACGAAAAATGTAGTTGACTTATATCAAGTAGTAGCACATAATTTAATATAGTAGTGATTAGCACTTTTGAATTTAAAATTTAGTATTACAGTAGAACCTCCATTATACGAACCACCGTTTTCCGAATGTTCAAGCACTTGTAGAGACTATTAATTAATCCACGTAAATAATTAATAGAAAAAAAATTGTATTCCCCATGCAGGGCTATCTTTTACATAATTTTCTCGTACAATACAACAGTGCAAGTGTCTTATTTTTGGTACATAAATCGATTCTTCTGATCGTTCCACGTATAACAATGTTAAGGTATGACAATTGAAAGTGTATTGACACTGTTTTCTAATGCAATGATTCTCTCCAACCCATACTTGCTTATTTTTTCTATTAAACATTATTTATAACGACAGAGATAAAAATTCTATGATTTAAAAAAATCGAGGGTCAGAACTAACTATTTTCTGTGTTGAAGTAGTGACCTTTTAATTGCTGTTTTTGTATATTTTCTTTTCGGTTTTATAAATAAACCCTATTCTCTCAAGTTCTTTTCTAAATTATAAAAGTACATTCGTGGTGTACTTGATCAGAATATTCGATATATTGCTGCAGCTTCTGTCTATTATTATTTCATTAAACAAATACATTAAAAATATCAATATTCTCATTACGAGTGACATTCATTACGATATATTTCAAATTGATACAATGTAATAAGCAAAAGTGGACGCTAATCTGCCACGAACTAAATAAAATGTGTTAGTAAATCACATTGTTTACCCGATATCTGGTAACTACGACCATTAGTATTACGTGATCTAGTATGACGAATATAATTTCAACACATGGATAGAATATAAATGAAAAAAATATGAAATATCTCCTAAGTAGAAATGTAAGTATACGTAAGTACTTACGTACTTTACGTAAGTAGTAAAGTAGGACGTATCAAATGATTATACTTAACACTTTTACATGCGGAATGACGATAAGAATCAATTTATGTAAAGAAAATGCATAATTTAATTTAAAAAATAAATGCATGAATAATGAACTTTAAAAACATTTCTTTACATTATTCTTTCATTTTTCAGTATTTTATTATTTTTAAGTATTCGACTATCCGACAATTTCTTGAAGGAGTTTCCATCAGAGCCGAAAACATTTTCTCTCTCGCTCCATTTATTATTCACGTTATAAAATAATTAACGAGCACGGAAATAATTCATCTGAAAATATTCTTCGTCGAGTAATCGTGTCATCGTATTAATAATGGATGCTCTGCTGTTATCGAGTAATAAGAAAAGTAAAAGATTGTTGACTTACGCGTTGCGTGGGATGTCTCGCTGAGCAGGATGACTAAAAGTAATCCACCCACGAGGAGCGTAGTTAGGAGAAACGATCCCGAGCTGCAGCCCATCACGGCATCACTACTAATTTCTACCCTTCGCAGTAATCGTCACCGAATCACCGATTTAATCACGATCGAGTCGTTCTTTTTCAGTTCAACTCTCGAGCACTGTCACTTGTTAAACATCCTAGCTGTCATCCGTGGCAGAGGGTCCATTCGAACGACGTGCGCGTCGCACAATCCAACATCAGCGCAATGCTGTCGCACAGGAATTCCAGTTTGCTCGCGTCACATGGCGTCGTCAACTTTTCACGCGCATCGTCACTCGTTATGCCCCTTGTATCTCTGCGCCAATCGATTCAGACTTCTATGCGTCGGTTCGCTACTAGATTGCGTCTTCATCGAAGATTCATCGTCGAGTTCACCCTTAAGCGTGACTGGTCTTCGTTTACCACAGGTTCGCTCATCGTTTCGCGACTCTGTAAACCCGTTAAAGATACTTTACATCGACCGATCCTTTCGTTAAAACATCGCGACGTTTCCTATCTACTGCGCCACCCCCCGCACCCTCGGAATCCTTCCTCCCATTCCCCGTAATCCCACAATTAAAATCCGATAGAAATTCGTCGATGAGAGAAGTCAAGCCGCTTCGATTTCTTTGTACGCGAGCTCTTTACCAGCTTCGAAGCAGCTGATGCCAATTTCACTGAATGCATAGTACCCGGCCAATTATCGGAGTTTAGGGGACCGGTTAAATCTCCTCGGGCGGAACGTCGACGAAGCGGACTTGTTAAACTTCGGCACTAAAGCGCCGTTGTAGGCGATGTAGCTTAAATCGAAGAAGCGGTACGGTTCTGGAACGATAGAACATGTCGATCGTCGCATGCCGGGTTTGTTCGCGGCGACTCCATACGCCTACGAAGTCATTTCTCACCGACTTCGATGAATCACTGACCGACGATCTCTAACGTTTCCTAAGAGAGAGAGTCTCGTCGGATCGAGAGAAAGTCGACAATTATCCGAACGCGTGTTTCTACGTTCAAAGTTTCCCAACGATATCGATAGCAACCCGGATGATCAAAAACGTTATCACGGATCTCTGTTTCCCTACCCTCGAAGCTCAACATCGACGTTGCGCCTCGCGGAAAATAATATTCAACAGTAATGGACTTAATAGACCACGAGTCATTTAACGTTTGCTTCCGAGCGCGATGATTTGCGCGTAATTGAAGTAGAGAACGGCATCGATATCTCGTCGTCATTTTCCGCAGTAATCCCCCGAGCCATTTGTACAAATCACGTATTTAGGACGCGACATAAATCATCCACGTGTTTCGCAGAAACGTATGGCCTTTTAAATTGATCGTAACCGGAGATCGTGCGCGTCTCCGAATCGATGCCCGTCCGGCGTATTTCGCGCGCGTTTCGAAGACCGTTGTTAATTAAAACTGTCTCGATAACGCGCTGTCTCGCGCGTCGATTCTATTCGACGAAATTAAAGCCGGCTGACACGTTCGTGATATACGAAGTGGCGACTTGTTACGCGCGCGTTTAAACGAATCGCGCACGCTTTGTGCGCTCGCGAGTTAATAAATCGTCGCGATTAGTCGTCGTGCTTCGACGCGGCTACCAGGAGGATAAAAACGTTCGCGCGGCGTGTTACAAGATTTGCGCCGTTGAATCGGGAACAATATGCATCGGAACTAAGGAAAGTAGATCGTGAAACGTATTTGCGGAAGCCGTATATCTTGGTATCGGCTTATTCCCACCTCTAATCATCGAGCCGCAAGCTGGGTACACAAAATCCCTTGTGCATATACATCCGAGCGTTTGCTCTGTCTTGATGGTTTGCACCAGTGTACCGTTTCTACGATCGGATTGTTCGATATTCGCGCGAGGAACGGTCCATTAACTATCGTTTATAAAAAGCTCGTGTATCGATAACAAACGTTCGCGTCGTGGCTCGAAGAATCTGTGTTCCGATTATTTGTTAGAATAAGTTATAAAACAGAAACGGAGCGGAAATTTCGTAAACGGAGCAAACACGACGCGACAGAAGCGCGATAAATATGAAACGAAGAAACGTTTGCGAGACACGTGGCCGTTTCGCGACGTTTAGATATTAAACAAACGCATCCACTCGGTGACAAAGGAAAACGACTATCATCTCCATTAAATGCCAGATGCCTCTCGCGACTCTCTCTCCAGAGTGCTCCGAACAAAAGCGCAGGCCGCCAAAGGGGCCGAGACTTTGACGGCTTCGAGAGTTCAAATATCATCACGCCCACGCACACACGTGCCCGACGAAGTCTATCGACGAGCTCTTTCGTTGTCACTGGCAAGAGCGGAATTCCTGAAAAACGGCGAAAAAAAGGAGGGCAGCGCTTTGTCGCCCGAAAAAGACCTCCGCGCCAGTGGTTTCAGCTGCACGTTTCACTCTTTTACAGCCGTACGCTTTCCAGATACATTCGTGACCCTTTTCGCCCTTCTGACTCCTTTCAGAAACATCGCGCACGTTTTCCCTTTTTTTTTTTCCTCTGTTCTCTGCCCGCCACTCGAGCCGAGTATCCCTAAACGTTTCCCCGCTGAAATTTACGAAAGAAAAATCACCGTCCAACGATCGGGACATACCGAAAGGAGGACGAGAGCCCGTGTTTGAACCCCCTTTTCACAGCTTCGTGGCAGCAATCTGTCGCGAGGAACTCGCGCGATCCGTGTCGATCTACGCACCCGAGGATCGAGAAACGCGCCGCGAGGTCGATAGTACAAACGGTATCCGCGTGTGCGAGCAGAACGCGACGACGAGCAGAGCAGAGGGAGAAGCTCGACGCGGTACGCGAAACGAACAAGCCTCGAGTGTACTCTCGGCTCTGGCTCTGCTTTCGGAACTGAGTCGAGAGAGAGAGCATCGTCAGAGTTTCGAGGGATTCAGAGCTACCCCTACCCCCTACCAGGCGGACCGACCCCTGTCTCTCGGCAACCCGCGTGCTCCAGCGTTCGCAGTTTTCCCCTGAGCTGCCATCCCCACCCGTATCGTGAGGATCACCCCCACTATCAAAAGCATCGCCACCCTAGTCGTTCGTCGGCTGCGCGCTCGTGCGCCACCACGCGCGCACTCGAATCCAGTCGAATCCAAGCACGCGCGTCACCACCAACTCCGGATCTCCGCGGACCACATGCGGGCTTAAAAATACGCCTCGTTACTCTGACGACGCTGTTTTACGCGCGACGTTTCTTCCCTTCTTTCCCTCCCCCGCAACGACAACGCGCCAGCAATGCATCATAGAAATGGTGCGAGAAGAACCGCGTCTCCGCACGGCACGATACCCTTGATCGAACGATCGCGAGATTATGCGGGGCTCGGGCTTCCCCTCGTTGTTAACACCTTCGAGCCCTACGCCGGGACCATCAACATGACGTTTAAGTCTTGATTTCCCGGTCTAATAATATATCATCGATGCACAGTACAAAGTTGGACAAACTTTATTCTTTGTAATATAAAGAAGGCTATTGCACATCATTCTAGCCTACAGGATAGATGATTCTTCGTTTTACATTTGTGTAAAATTTGAAAGAACACGCCAAACAGACCAAATAATATAAATAATTGTAAGGGAAAATTAAAAAATTTTAAAACCCTTGATCTTTGAATTGTTTAATAAAAAAAAGACTACTGCACATGGTGTCATTATTCTAGTCTGGATGGTAGATGATCCTCCATTTTACATCCATGTAAAATTTCAAAGAACAGGTCGAACCATTATTCAGATATCAAGAACCATGTAACAACTTGAGTAATAATAATTGCACGAAGGAAAAATTTAAAAACCCTCGATCTACATAATTATATAATAGCTCTTTATCTTAAAAATCAAAACGCCTGAAATCAACGCTTCCAAATGAGAATGGGCCTATAACTCCAACTTTACAGACAATTTCCTTTACTGTTTTACAATAGTTTTAAACAGGTAATGTTTTTGAACGCATAAACTCTTTTTTTCGTAGACACTCGCGTTTTTCAATAAATTGTATAATATATCATTTTGCAACTTCTATGAATTGGTTTAGCAATTTCTGTAATTACGTCCTGCTCTATCAAAACCAAAATTGTTTTAATTTTACTATCACGACATTTTACCACTGCTCACTTATGTGAACTATATGTAGTCGTTATAAACTATTGATACACACATTATACAAAAATATTTATGTGACTCTAATTTGTATGAATTTTGTATACACTGCAACAGGTGTGGACAAATTGGCACTTTTAATTTTATTGACTCAATTGATTTTATTTGCAAAAGAGCTTCTAAAAGAATATTCTTACTCCGATTGTTACTACTTACGCGAATACACATTTTCGTTAATGATAACCATACGAAAATATAAACTATTTAAGAACTTTGAACACTGGTTCAGAACAGTAGTTGAGCCAAAATGGAACTATACAAATTTTGTACATACAAACGAGGATAACAAGAAACTTCATAAAAACAAAGTGGATGAATATTTACTAATTACAACACCTCGTAGATACAAACTGCTGATTACAAAATAAAAGAAAAATCAACTTAAATTTCTTTATTTATACTAGAAAAATTTGCTGAAACTATGGGAAATTTTCTCACCGTACATAGATATTAAATTAAGAAGGTAATAACCAGGATTTGAGAAACAAGCAAGAAGTTGCTTAAATATCCATGGACTATCCGACTGTTTTTGAAAATTAAGAAGGAAAGATAAGTATACTTTTTCAGATTGTATCGTTCTTTACGACGTGATTCGAAATAAATTTGGGACAAGGGCGCATATATTGTGAAAGAGATACTGTCGCCATGACGTCTAAGGATTTAACTCCAATCACGTCCTAAGAAAAATTCCATCTTGCCTCTAGAGAACTATTCCCTATTTTACGGTATCTACAGGGTGCCATAAACAAGCCCTTCCCAAGAATGAAAGGCATGAAAGGAACTGAATACGAAGCCAAGGGAAGTCTCTCCGGTAAAAAGTTTGTTTCAAGTGTATGTCTTCCCATTCTTCGGTGATTCCGACATTCACAATCTCCCTGAAAATACGATACGTAACGATACAAAACCACGAACGAAGTTTCAAAAACGAAATATAAACTTGGTGACTATACGTTCTTTCTAAACGATTCTCTGAAATTCCGTTACCACTGATACTTCCTACTCGTTGGACAAGAAATAACTGACAAATCTATCCTTTATAAGATACAAATATTGTTCACATGATATAAAAAATGGTAACTATAAATGTTTCATGATAAAGAAACATCACATTCACTGATTGAATATTCAATAACATTTTAATAGTTCGAAAGAGTCTAAAATAATTCACATAAGACTAGCAACATAAGCAATCTTAAATATGTCCATATCCTATACCCGAAATAACCATCCTGTTGCAAGGAATTAAACGTAGTTACCCTGTGTTCTATTGCACGTTTCCAGTAAATCACCTTACACAACGTACCGAAACTCTCGAAGCTATCGAGTATCATGCTTAGCGATGAACCTGTTCGAACAGTCGATTCCCTGATTACTTTGACCGCCGTGATTTCATCTTGAATATAAGATGTTCTCAAGAATCGAATTCCTATCGTACGTTCACGAGCAAACAGAACTCTCCGAGGGATCTAATATAGGGGCAACGATGTTGAATGGTCTACCTTGAATTCAATAATCTCGCGATGGGGTGATACGTTTGAAATCGATTGAGTTAATCTTTACACAGGTAGCCCGGATCTGGTGATTTACGGTATTCGACGAAGGGCAGCGCGAGTCCACGTACGGGTCGGAAGTTTTACAATGGTCGCGATAAAGTTCGATGGGTCGGCCTTTTGTCAAAACAATGTGCGCTCGGTGTCGCGTGTTCCTGCTTCCAGCGCGTGGACGATAAAGTTCACCGATATTAACATCTTCGTCCGCGCTGTAATTTTCGCACGGTCTGATATACTGCAGCGTTTCGTTGTGGCCGTGCCCGTATTACGGCTAATATTTCTCTTCCGTACAGAACGAAAATTGAGTACTTTATAAGGAGGTGGGACATTAATAATTCGTACAGCCGGCTGGTATTTTCAGGACAGCTTAAAAGCCCTCGCCGCATCGATGATGTATTATATGCTCACAAAAGAACTGACACTACCGTGTGTTTTCTCCCTTTCTCTCTCTATTTGTCCCCCTCCTTCTGGTTCCTTCGCCCTAACCACCCTCCACCCGCTCGGAATCCTGTTGTCTTGAACCAGCCATAGCACGGGCCACCCTTAAATCACCGTCGAACATTTGTTTCCCGATACGATTTTTAAATGCCACTTTCTGATGTGTATCTACGAGGATCGTGCAATAAGTAACGACGCGAACGTGAAGAAAAGCCACATTATACGCGAACCCAGCAAAACCTTGCTAAATCATAGAGCATATTTTATTTTGAACATTTGATGTCATTATCGTCTGGATTTAAGCATCTGTATTTATAATAGTTTGGACTATGTTCGTACTGAGTAGGATTTTCTAATAACAGCACAGAACTTTCAAAACATTCGATGACATTACACGTCAAATATAATATCATTTAAATGGCCACTACGATTGCGTTTGGTGAAGTAAATACAAATGATGTTGATCGCCAACGGTTTGTGATTTGTTGGAACAAACAAGAAACCTTACAAAAAGAGTTTCTCACAAGTCGCAAGAACTTTAAAATATCTTCTTTTCATAATTAAAAAACTCTTGTTTGACATTTAGTGCCTTTGTTACTTCTATTCTACAATTGTTCGATAAACTTAATAAACGAAGAAATAGATTATCAGACATTTATCATTCGAAATGATCAATAAAACTCTATATTTCCGAGTAACCAGGAAGGCTGTTTGCTACAGGGATAAGACAGTCAACAAGAGGGTGGAAGAAACGTTTTAACCTCGAGGAGCCTAAATCGGGCAGTAACCAAAGTTATGGCTTTCCGAAACAAATATTTCTGACGTTAGGTACTAGCGGTTGTCGCTTTATTTATTGAACGACCTTTGAGCTCCACTCGAAACTCGAATACGCGACAAATCCTACCTCAATAAATTCAATGGATTCCAATACGATCCACGATAATGAGGAACGCTCGGCGTTTCTACGTTGTCGGAGAACAATAGGTGATGATTGTAAAAACGACGATGAATACACAAGAGGCGTAAAAAGCGATGTAATGACGATTTGTTATCATGGCGTGTTCCTGTCGAATTTGCGCGCTAGTAAGTAATTTACGAGTCACCGAGCTGTCTGAATTGCTACTTTAATAACAATAATATCATCAATCGTCGCCGTATAGAAGCGTTCCGTGTACTAATCAACTCCGCTTCCCATGTAATGTCCAATTTCACATATCCGCGGCATCCCTCTTTGATTCGATCCCCGAAAGCTAGCCGCCCGGCTTCTGAGAATAATCAGTCACAGTCGCGTTAATCGCAATTTTCGTTTGATTATACGTATTCAGCAAACTTGTTCCCGTAGCTGAGAAAATGTAATTACAATGCAATCATACAGCAACGTGAACCGCATTCGTACCGTTTGATAATTTATTGGATTGCACCGTATAAAACGTTCGTTCCTTCTAAATCGAAATAAAAACACATCGTCTTCTCTTCATCGGATCATATACACTTATACAGAGCCGCTTAAAAGTTTGAAACGCTCTTCGATCTTCATACAAATGGAGCTTTTACGCAGGAATTCTTCGAATTTGTTTCAAAGTTATTAGCGCTTATTATGGTAGGAATTGAAATTACGGGAATTCCTTTGTTTTTTAACGAACTAAAAGCTGTACGGTCCAGAGTTCAATCAATTAATTTCATTGGAGTAACCAATCGATTAACGGATGCGATTGAAAATTTAGTCGTCGGAAATAAGTCTATTTCGATGCCAAATTCAATTATTGATGCAGAATGAAATTAAACTATAACACTACCAACTATAAGAATTAAAATTAAATGTAGCGATATATTTATACTAAATTATACGAGAAAGATCGCAGCCATTAGCTCATAGCATTTGCTATGTAATGAATTCTTAAAAAATTATATTATACAGTTTCAAGTGATATAATTAATTACGTACTAAATAATAATCCACAGGTCTCACCGTTTGGAGGTTGCTGCGAATGGAGATCCACCCTATCCTCACCCCAACCACCCTTCTTTGACAAGGAATTCTAATATGTTTGGATATTTTCTTCTAAAAGAAAAACAATCTAAAAGTATTATTAAAAATCAACAACAAAGGGCAGGTCCTCCGAAGAATTATTTGATAAAGGGTCAGTGTCAGATTTTGGGCATAGTATCGCAACACTATTTAATAAAAAAACGCGATAAATCAAGATCGCAACGCTAATTTATAACATAAAAATTATGAATGCAATTTATAACGATAAAAGCAATCGCGAATGGTAATTATTCGCAACACTACTCTAAAAAGGAAACACGAAAAATAACAAGTCGCAATTTTAAAAGCAAACGCGATTATTGTCTATTTGAAATTCTATGTGTATTGAATGAAAAAAACTATTAATACGCTAACTGCCACACTTAAATAAATTATGAAAAGTATAAATATATTGATATTGATATTGATACAATGATGTATATGTTATTTTATTATTATATTAAAAATATTAGAGTTTATTCGTTCCAAGTATTATTCAAGAATCAATGTAAGTTTGACATGGCAGTAAACATATTAATATTCATATTGAAACCGCGATACAGGGGAGGGATGGTTGGCATGTATGATGCAATCATGTACAAAGTACATGCATACATGAGCCAACCAAAAAGACAAATTAACTACAACTACAGACGAGTTAAGTGACATAGTAGTAACAAGAATGACTCTCCATCCTCATCCAAAGATGAAGATGAAAAGCCATTTGTTGTAGCCCACTCTTGAAACAATTTGTTAGGGCCTCTTCAGCCCATATAGAGCCTTTTCTTTCTTCGGCGGTCCTGCCTAAGCCTGAAACTTAAGTCTAGGCTCGAGATTTCGTGCAATACGCAGTCTTCCAACAATATACGAATTATTGTCAGAGCATACGTGGTGAATCTCGAGCGGGACGAGCGTTTCGTAAAGAACCTAACCACGACCGCGAGCGCGAAGAGCGACTTCAGGAGTCGCGCGATTCGAGGAGTCGAAAATAAAGTCGAAACAAACAGCGTACACCGTTTGAATCAGCAACATTTCTACTCTTCAAATCGAACTACAGGTACAGGATTGCCACGCGAAATTGTGCCTACCCGAATAACTAATGTGGCAGCCCTGCCCTGACCCTACCTACTTAGGTCTAAACACACACACCAGAAAGTAAGTTACCTACCTACCTAACCCTATATTTAAAAAATTGCAAAACTCATTTTCGCAAACAATCACTCCACGGTTCTCATGCATGATGTCCGGGCGCGGCCTAAACTAGAGAGGATTCCCCAGGGTTCCTCCGACACCCGAACATTGCAAACATTCACACTCTAAAGGTACGTACCAGTTGCTGAAATCAACCGACACAAACTAGTGACCATGGCGTATTTATATTATATGTATATATAAGCATTTATATACCGCGTTTTGATCTATATAATAATCTTTAGTAAAATGTATTCTATATGTGATTATATAAGATTGAGAAGCTGAGAATCCATTAAGCATTTGATAATATTATTATCATATATGCAATATCAACAATTGTCAAGTAAATTGTGAATAAAAGTTTTATATTATTATTGTAATTGATTGGAATCTAATGTTACAAAATTCTGTGTGTAAATTATAATAACTTCTGAAACAACGCACTTCCACGGCCTAACCACAAACACACACACATGGAAATTACGTTGTACTCGAATCACTAGCCTAGTGTCAGCCGCACACATATAGATTATTATTATAAACTTACAAACTAAATCATCGTGCACCGTTGCATTCGCTCGTGCAAATAACACCTGGGCATGTGCATGAGTTCAGGCAACGAACACGGAAAGATTATTCTGAAAATCCTGACTAGAAAAAGTGATTATTAATAATTAGGTAAACGGTATCTATTTATTATTGAATTCTTAGTTAAAATGACTCGATTTGTTATATCTAATATATCAACATCAAAACAGGTTAATATTGAAAAATATTATTATTAAAGAAAACTATTATGATTGAAATTCAAAACGAAAGATTTTAATTAAAATTTTATGATAAAATAATTCACTATAAAAATTGAAAATACATTATTGAAATAAATTTATTAAATTATTATTTAAACTATTCAATTATTCATATTCGATTCTGTCGTCAAAGTAAATTTTTCAAAAGATGAAACTATTATACAATGCATTTTACTTTGAGTTGAAAATCGACTAACTACGATATGTCTTCTTGCACGTAAAATACATTATATGATGTATTAATTAACGAAACGATCAATATTTAATAATTAATTGTATAGTGTCATGGTGATTGGCATTCATATTTGTGTCGATCATATGATTGATATAATATTTCCACATTATATCAATTTACATTCTACTCAATCATATAATTAATTAATAATAGAATTAATGAAAATATTTCGTATATTTTATCAAAATTATTTATCAACTGTAAAATATTTATTTGTAACATTAAAAATCGCGAATGCAAGAAGATCCTAGCCTGCACTAAAAAAATATAATCATTGATGTTACTACACACGGGTATTGAAAATACCCGCGGTCACTTAACTCGTCAAAAATACTAAGTATACAACTGGTCACCCGTGTTGATTCGGATCTTTCATCCTACAACATGATTGGGGACCAGAGGAACAAAAATACCATGCGACTCACTCAATCGTAGAATGCAAATAGCCGAACGGCGATGTTGTCTACTAGAAGTTATCAGCCAAGTCATCAGTGAAGTCAGCAACGAAGTTAGCATCGTAGTTATCGTAGAAGTTCTCTGGATCCATAAGTTGATGAAACGTCGGGATTCTATAAAAAGAAACAGCAAATATAACACACTATTCTAATTCTGAAAATTTGATGTAATAAAATTTGAAATAAACAATTTTTTTCTAAACGTACTCGAAACAAAGTACGAAGGTACTAATATTTTTTACTCGTGGAACTATACAATTAATGCAAATTAAAGAAACGCAAATATGTAATTCGTACTCCGCAACTCACAGATATTTACACACAACTATAGTCTGTTTGCCCATTAACGCTAATTCAGTCAATACTTTCTCAACTAAAATCACCTCTCAATTTTTAAGTCCGTATAACAATAGCATACTTTAAGCCACGAAAGTCCATAAGGTGTAAAGTCTACTCGTATACGTCGTTTATGATAATACCAAAATATTAAAACTTTGGTGGGAAATTTCATCCCTTGATTTAGAGTTACCACTAGTAAAAACCAAGCATGTTTCCTTATTTTTGACCGAACTACAAACCTAGAAAGTTCTCTAAGAATTGAACAGAAAAGCGAGAGATTTTACAGATGAAAGAGCCTGTAAATCCTTCGATCGGTTCTTACATTCTTTTTCTATCGCCTTATTTTTGAAAGAACATTGTTAACGGTTCCATGATACTGAATATGTTTCATGGCTTGAAAACAGATCATTCTGCATATGCCAAGTTGTTGGAAAACTTTACGATATAACATTTCTTTCTTTTGAAACAACTTCACAAGCCGCAGTTGCCAGCCGTGATTTATTGGACTCTGCTCACTATAATGCGCTTTTAACACTCGCAGGATATGCAATGCTTAATAAAAACTGATAAAAGTTGTGTGAGTTGCCAAACTCTTGGAACAAGTCCTCGATATCACATTGTCCATAAATATTTATTCGCCGCAAAAACTATTCATATATCTCGGAAACGAAATAGAATATTTATATTGCATCGTATTTTACTAAAGAAACCAAAACCTTTTTACTATTTTATAAAACATAACTGAAATCCCTTAAAAATATATATCTTCTGACATTTCTATTATATGATAATGATACGAAAAGTTTGTAAATTGAAATATGATTTGTCTAGAAGTACATGACAATTAATAATTCAAATAATTGTCACATTGTCATACTGTAATTTAAGTAACCACATATGAATCTATCTATCTCTCTATCGTCTTCTTTAAGTATTGAGCCTATTTTATACTAAAAATGAGAGTCCTAATAATGTAGATTATATCTGGATTAGGCGAAAATATAACAAAGATCATTAAATCTAATTACTGGACACTGGATATTGGGCGATTTCGAACGTGGTAATAATAAAACATTCATTAAACCAATTTATGAAGGTTCTACTAAAACATTGTTGTTTGTTATCGAGAAGTGGATTAAGCTAAACACAAAAATACTATATGTCTGTTGGAAATCGTACAATTGTTTAATTGATGAGGGATATTTACATGAAATTGTAAACCACAAATACAATTTCAGGGATCCTGATACTAATGCTCATACACAACACATTAAATATGTATGCGTGTTCCCTACAAATAGTTAATCATGACTGTTATTAAAATCAAATGTTTTACATTGCTTTTTGGTGGTCATACTTTAAAATAAAAATTGACTAATTAAAACTTGACGATTCAGCTAATTCCTATTTCAACTCATGAATTTAAAAGTAAAAATTCAGTTAGATAATACGAATCTTTTTACATTATTTAGTTTATAAACTTTTCAAAATGTTATCTATATGGTAAATAAAATTGTTAAAAAATATAAAGAAGTAAAATAAAATTCAATTTCCGTTGAAAAACTTTCGCCGGAGAGACCTCCGGACCAAACTGTTTTTATAGTGAAAAATAAGGAAGTGTTGACCATTTTTATCACGTTTTCCAAATTTTCGTAGCGGCCGCGTCGAATGGACACGTGTTAACTTCGCAGCTGCAATTCTCTAACGTTGTACAGACATTTCGTGTACACGCATCAAGAGTAACGAGCACGGAAAGTACTTAATGCGTTTTACCGCTACACAAAGGTCGCTCGTAGCCGACAGCTTAAGGTGCACGTATGTATCTCGAAAGGGCGTCCTCCGTTGATACCACTTTTCGTTTCTTTCCAAGTTTTGTTTTACCGTCGTCTCCCGCAACTCGTGTTCTCGACCACGCGCAAATGTCATTTGCGGACATGCCGCCTTTGCGCGCACACACGTATTGTCTGTCCGTAAGAAAAAGCTAGGCAGTGTTTATATCCCCACTCTAGTTAAAGTCTACTATTGTAGTTTCTCTATCGTACGCACTCTTGTCGATCTCCATCATCGTCTTTGATTAATGATACATAAACTACGTATGATGGGAGAGGTAATAGACTATAAAGTGGAGACAAACACTTTTTAGCCTCCTTTTCGCAGATGGACAGTACCTCTAACGGGACGCTTGCACACATATTCGAGGGATGCGTGCTGCGCAACGCATGGCTAAGAATAATGTGCGAATGCGCGCGCGCGTGTGCACGTGCACACGTCCCATACGCGAGGACAACGACCACACGACGACGTCGGCGTCGATGTCGGCTACGCGTCTGCTTCCATGGTTACCGTAGACGTGGGACCAGGGCCGTACGCCTTCAACCCCACCTCGATGATGATGTGCGGAGGATCGAGAGGGGTTGTCGAGAAAGGGGCTGGCCGCAGGCGAATTAAGAGTTCGAAAAGCTTCTATCTCTCCACCTCTCCATCTCCTCTTCCCTCGCTTTTACTGCTTTTCTTCTATATTTATTCTGCCCTAATCACGAGTCTCCGAGTAGCTTTCTCGCGTAGCTTGTCGTCTCTTCACAAAAACTCCTGATTACATAATTCCCTCGGCATCAATTTTATCCTGGACAACGATGTCTTCCTCGAAGAATAGTGTTGTAGAGTGTTGGCTCTCTTAACACTAGATTTACGAACATTTACTGTATACCTGTTTCTATTGAACGTCGTTATATTAATCGATACACTAAAATTAGATCGATAATTATTTAGATATTCCTATTGTACGTGTATTTAACTACTCTTATTTCGCGTGTATTTAAATACGCGTATATTTCATACGCACGTACTTTAATACGCATCATATTAAGTACACATGTATCCCTGAAACATTTCACTATTTAGTTATACTTATTACACAATTAAAAATTGTACTGTATTATATGTTTATTGTTGTACTACAAATAACGAAATATCCTGTATAATAAATAATGATTTAGTAAAAAGTTACCAACATTGGACACAAAAAACTGTAAGGCTGTCAATGCGTCACTAATTGTAAGTAGAGTTTCTCCTGCTAAGTGAGAACCATTATCGCGTGCACGCAGCTGTTCGCAGATTGCTGTTCTACAGGCGGAACTTTAAAGGTTAATAACTTTTTAACTCGATTTTCGTTTTATTTTGGTCTCTAAAATCTCCCAATAAAATTTTTCCCAGGAGTGGCCGAACACCCTGTATATCTCAGGAGTATTGAATAAGATAAAATATGAAAAATCATGAGCAGAGGAGTTAAAACTATAACGAACAATACGAGTTGCGCGAGGGACGAACGAAAGGCACGATGTAATAATATCGCACCGAAATCCAGAGTCGAAAGGAATCCGTAAATTATGACCTGTTTATGGCTTAGGAAAAAGCATTACCTTGCGAGCAATAAACGTCCGCCACGAAGAGAATATCACCTGTAGTGCGAACACATGCCTCCGCTATTAACGTCAAGATTTTCGAGTCGCGCCAACGCAACATCCCTCTTACCGAGTTATGAATAAAAATCATTTCCCGGATGGATCTTGTTGATCGAAGTTCTATCAGCTTTAAGAGCCACAAATATGCCTTGATCCACTTCCATCGTACGTACGATGGAATGAAAAATATAAGAGAGTAATTTTAATATTATAATAACAAAATGACGCATTAAAATAATTTCTTTCGCTGAAATTAACTTTCCCAAAATAATCACGTTGTTGATAAAATCTATCCAACGGATGACAAAATGGAAAGCAGACCGTGAAATACGCGCTCGGCCGCTACGTTCGACGAGTTGTCTATAAAAATAAATTACGCTCGCTCGGCTTGTTCGAAAAAGAAATTTTTCACGAAGTAACATCTGCCGGCATTTGTATCTTTCGACGATGCTCGGCCTTACTCTGCGCGGCATAGACAAACCTTTGTAGGTCGGAAATAACCCTAGAAGAGTCTGGGAGGACAGTACCAGGAAAAGGCTAAGCGACGATATCTTCTTTCGCGGATGAAGGAGAAAGGGTCTGGGAGTCAGTAAGGAAAGGCGGAGGGAAAGGAATTCCGTCGGTTTCGAGGAAAGGCTTCTACTTTGTCCTCCCCAATCCCCGTTCCCCTCTTCGACGTTTTCGAGCTTTCACCGTCTTCCGAACTCCCCGCGAGCACGGGCGAGCGAAAATTTATTATAGCAAACAAGAAGAACAGCGGAGCCTGCGGTTATTAAATCGGGACTCAACAGTGTAGAGTTTCATAAATTCGTTAGATAGGAACTTTACAACAATAATCTCGTTCGCTCGAAACCTGAACCGGTCATCCCCTTCCCCTCCAAACACACTTTTCCCATTGTAAGTCGATCACTTTTTGTTGTTGATGCCAGGGATTTTGTTGAAATTAGAGTATAATATAGCGCGCGTATAATAAAGGGAGTTTAAGTTGAAATTTTGCTAACTTGGAGTTTGCTTAAACCAGTTGGTTGATCATTACCAATTTAAACGACAATGGGCGGTACAAATGAATGTTTACTCCAGAAACTATAAACCAAAATGATCGGTCTTACAAATTAAATTGTTTGTCAGACTAAAAACTCATTTTTGTATCGCAAAAAGTATAAACATATTCTTGATATGCAAGTTTTAATTTACTTACATCATGTACAATTCCGAAAAAGTTCTTTCCTCTGCCAATAATCTTCTCTTTTTGCAACCATTTTACTCCTGATTTCTCGACTTCTGAAATAAAAATTTAATTTTTAGTATGCAGGCACATTAAATCAATTCAAATTTGTATTCTGTTTGATAAGAGCTGTTCAAATAATAGGAACATAATATCACCTTCTGTTTAAAAAATTTAGAGTCATTTGTAATTTTTTAAATTGCAATTTCAAGCTACATATACAGGGTGTTCAGCCACCCCTAGGAAAAATTTTAATGGAGGATTTTAGAGGCCAAAATAAGACGAAAATCAAGAATACCAATTTGTTGATGAAGGCTTTGTTAAACAGTTATTAACGTTTAAAGTTCCGACCGTACTGAATTTTTTTCTCAAAAATGCGCAACATTTCGAGGGTATGTCTGTTCACCAAAAATGATTGTAATTGACCCTCGCAACCGAAAATAATTTTTCCAAAACGATTTGAAATTTTTTTTTTCCGTCGAAAAATTTCACACCTCGAATTTTTTTCTAGAAAGTAGGTAGGATTTCGGGGGTATGTCTATTCACCAAAAATGATTACAATCGACCCCCGCAACCGAAAATAATTTTTGTAGAATTAATTAAAAATTTTTTTTTTCGTCGAAAAATTTAGGCACCTACCACAAAAAAAAATTACTTAATAATAGAATTCTGTCGATTTTTCTTAAAAATTCCTTTTTCATTTTTAGTAATTTTGGTTGACGCCCTACAGAAAAGTTGTCTAATACTTTTTTGTAGGTACCCATAAGGTCTACTTCAGAAAAAAGTTTCATTGAAATATATTCATTACTATAAGAGTTATGGCTATTTGAAAATTGGACCATTTTTATGGGGTTTCTCTCATTTTGCGGGGTCAAGGACCAACTTTTCGAATATTTTTGCGATTTGTACATATTCTCCGCCAAAATACGCGTAGTTTGCTTTTTTAAACATTAAAATCGTCCAATCCGTTCAGAAATTATGACGTTTTAAAGATTCGCATGAAAATTCGGGCAGACATTTCTGGCCAGAAATTAGATTTTCGGTAAGGAATTTTTTTCTCGAAACTGAGTAGGATTTCGGGGGTATGTCTGTTGACCAAAAATGCTTGCAATTGACTCCTGCAACTAAAAATAATTTTTCCAAGACGATTCGAAAGTCTTTTTTTTTACCCAGAACTTTCAGTACTTACTCGAATTTTTTTCTCGAAAGTGGATAGGATTTCGAAGGTATGTATATTCACCAAAAATTATTGTAATTGACCCCCGCAACCGAAAATAATTTTTCCAGAACGATTTGAAATTTTTGAATTTAATTGTTAATAACTTTTTAACGAAGCCTCCATCAACAAATTGGTATTCTTGATTTTCGTCTTATGTTGGCCTCTAGAATCCTCTATTCAAATTTTTCCCAGGGGTGGCCGAACACCCTGTATATAGTTTGATATCAATGTTATCGAAAATTGATTTTTTTCTTAAATGGCAAAATATTCAAGAGAATGTTTGATTTCTTCGATTAGCATTGTTAAAGGTTATGCTTCTTCCTTGAAAAGGACATTTTTCAAAATTCAAATTATTTACACAATACTAACCACATTCCCCACAATGCATATTACACATCAAATATCTTTACATCTATAGAACGTAGAAATATATGAAGCAACTAGTAAAATTACTTTCCATTCCATTTTAAAATATGTGAAATTCAATATAATAAATCTAAGACGCCATCTTTGGAAAGATTGAAATCGTTCGAATGATATGTCTCTTGAATAACTCACCATCGATGTCAAAAAACTCCCAGAGTGTGCATCGTATTCAGTAAGTCCACCTTGTCTTTGTTTCGGTCTTGAAACTGTAAATTATTTATTATATTCAATGTTACAATTAATATTTGCACAGTAATGAACACACGTATCGAAGTATCTGCGCGGGCTATGCACTGCTGTGAAATTAACACTTTCGATTCTTGTTTTCGATTTTCAGTTTGGATTATCGAAGCTAACTTCACTCTATATGGTTCCTAATTTTCGGCGCGCAATTCAAACGTATTCGAACATACATAAATATGTATGTACATTTATGGTTAAAATTAATTTCATTCAGACGATTAAACGTAAGAATATCGAGTTATTTATTCTTTTATACCTATGCTGCAATCACTTTTGAAATCTATTATATGGTATATATACACTACGATATTAATCACTACAAATAATATATTAAACAATTCCTTCATGAAATGAAAGATACATCACAAGGTAATAACGAAAGGAAGAACATGGCGATCACTTGCTGCTATAATATCGTCAATGATTGTAATAGGTACAAAAACGAAAGCAAAAGAATTCTTTATCGTAAAATTTAAATCGTTTGACAATACTAACCACATTCCCCACAATGCATATTACACACCAAATTCCTTTACATGTATGGAACGTAGCAATATATGAAACAACTAGTAAAATTACTTTCCATTCCATTTTGAAACATGTGAAATTCAATGTGTTAAATTTAACACGCCATGTTTGAAAAGATTGAAATTCGATTGATGTTCGAATCAGATGTCTCTTAAAAAACTCACCGTCGATGTCAAAAAACTCCCAGAGTGTGCATCGTATTCAGTAAGTCCGCCGTGTCTTTGTTTCGGTCTTGAAACTGTAAATTATTTATTATATTCAATGTTACAATTAATATTTGCACAGTAATGAACACACGTATCGAAGTATCTGCGCGGGCTATGCACTGCTGTGAAATTAACACTTTCGATTCTTGTTTTCGATTTTCAGTTTGGATTATCAAAGCTAACTTCACTCTATATGGTTCCTAATTTTCGGCGCGCAATTCAAACGTATTCGAACATACATAAATATGTATGTACATTTATGGTTAAAACTAATTTCATTCAGATGATTAAACACAACAACATCGAGTTGTTTATTCTTTTATATCTTTACTGCAATCAATACTGAAATGTACTATATCGTATAAATACAATACAAAATTAGCCACTACAAATAATACGTTAAACAATTCTTTTGCTTTTGATAATGCAAATAGATATTTCATTAATACGTCACAGTATTTTCCGGCCCATCATTTAATATTATTTTAATTGAAAAATATACATATGGAAGCAAAATAATATTATAATAAATGTATTCTAAACAAAATTTATTTTATATGAAAGTTTTGATTTAGTGGGACTGTTTTTCAATGTTTCAAATGTATTCGTTTATACATACAAATATTTAAACAATTAAATTATAAAATACAGTTTTGGAAAAAAAATAAAAAATGTCTGTTTTAAAAGTTTAACATTGCCAACCTAATACAAATGTTATATTCCCATTATTTTTGTTTATTTTAAAGAATTGACTTAACTATAAATTCTTTGTTTCCTTACTCATATGCTGTACAGAAAGAAAATCCCTTGAGAAAGAGGGGTTTGCATGATTCGATCCGACAGAATTGAGCCAAAGGGAGACGCGATTTCATTAAAAAAATATAGATGCACGAGTTTCTTCAACGCCGTCGTTCGAGAAACTCGATGGCCACGCAAAATTTCCCGCGATAAATTATTAGGGAAGGATGTAGAAGGAAATTTGACTATTTCACCCGGCACGCGTTTACCTTATTTTGTCTCGCAATCTGGAAAATGGATAACATCGAAGACAAGTTTCCGGTCGATGCTATATACGGGCCGCGCGCATCAAGCTAACATAGTCGGCCTTTCAGAAATCAATGCACCGCAATAACCGAACGATGCACTTTGTTTGCTTCGTTGCATTGAGTCCCCGCATCAAAAAGCTATTACATACAATGAAAATAGATTTCAAAGGCCGGCGACCATGTTCATGAGGGAGACAGGAAGAGAAGGGACAGTCCGAAGAGGGGAAGATCGAAAAGAGACAGCAGTTCATGCATGGACAAAGCTATCGGCCAGATGAACCGGAAGGGAGTGTAATGTCCCGTGACATTTTGTTTCGCGTGCGTCAACACCATTAAATCCCATGGTGATCACGAACATTCCGTAAAATCTCTGCGTTTTACTAATATCTCTCTCGAGACGACGTATAATGGTTTAAAACGCTGACCGTGAGAAAGTCACCATATTCTATTACATAACTTTTGAATCTTTTATGTCTCTATGCGAATACATTTGCATTATATGCACCAAAATTAAAAATGTTAATACCATAAAGTACTTATTGAACACTGCTTAACAATAACTGTAATATGAATGGAAAGATTACGTGAATCATCCTATAGATGCCAGTAAGATAATTATAGAAAGTAATCGGAAAGTTAACGAACTGATGAACTTTTAATAAGTAACAAAACTTTAAAGCGTGGAAGAGTATAAAGAATGGTCTTTGCTACCCTCGATGATTAATTCTCAATAGAGCGGAGATCCTGAACTTTGAAAGTGGGGTGTCAAAGACCCCTGCTACCCTCTACGCAACCATAAATCAGGGAACGATTACATGTGTAAATATACTGCTCCTCATCCTTTGTAACAGCTGCTCTTTCCGAAAATACCTCTTACGATCTGTTAGAACAAAAATACGTATGTACGTTAGCGGGCAAAAGTTTAAAACGATACTGTTTGATTACGAATAGATTTCAATGTTTCTAAACAGTATAATTATTTTAAACTTACTTTGAAACAAATATGTAGTACCTGTATTTTACACGTACAAATTATTTAATGACAGAGAAACAATTATTTCAAGTTTTCACGGTACCAATAAAGATGTCGCATTTTCTCTGATAGGAAGCGTGTATGTGTGCACGCCTAATGCTCGTCGCCATCTATACAGATGGCGGCGCACAGGCAGAATGAGTTTAATTTATGCATTTTGTTCGTATACGTAGCGCGCAATGTTGCGACCAATGGGATCGTGGAAGGCGCGCGATCATATTTATATGTAAATGCAGATACGTACACATGGAAAAAACGAGAATTGATGAGGCAGAGGGTCGAATCAAAACTTGCATCCTGATTACACACAACGTACCTTTAAGTATGCACGCGAGCTGATAACATTGTTAATTTCATTATAAATATTCACCGACAAATCGTACTTAAATTTTTGTACCGTGTACATAAAACGCGAACGTGTTTTCTTTTAACGATCGCGCCCGTTACGTTTCTGCCGAATTCTGTACAATGATTTTCGCTCGCTCAAATGAATCAAGCTCCTATTGCCCTCTATTGTGCTGTGCGCGACGAGCTGTTGGTTCGAAAAAAAGCAGACTTATAGAACCAAGTTGCATTGTTACAGAAGTAGTAGCTACAACTGAGTCGTGTAGTTGTTCCGATTTTTTTCGCCCACAATGGAATTTCCTGGCTGACTGACGGCTCGGTCGCCGTCGATTCACCGGGCGATCACCCGTGAATTCCCCTGCTCCTTTGCATTCCGCAATAACAACGCGAGTTGCAGACGCCAAAGGCAAATATGTATGTGCCTACGAACACGTATACACGCGTAATACACGGGACAGAAAGAACGAATAAGGGATAAAAGTAATACCTACATTTCGAAATATCCGGTCTTTGATTCAAGCACCCTCCCTCGTCACAGTCTCTTTCTGCCACGTTTATCTTTCGCTCGTTTATCTCTCGTAAATCTGTCCGCGATATCCATTGATATTTCTTCTAACCAATTGTCCATAGCCTACGGCAACAATCTGATTGCAAATGTTGAAGGAAAGGACGTTGCCTCTTATCGACTGTATCACCTTTTTTTCTGTCTCGCCAGGATTTTCCTTTCATCCGTATAATCTTTCCTGCTGTGATCTTGACGAGTGCGTTTCCCTTTTCCTATCGCATCGCGATAAAAGATGACACGAATTTTCTTTGAGATGGCCGTTGAGATGAACAATCGGCGTGACAGACTCACGAATACACTTGTACCTATAAAAAATTGATATACGTATTCAATGAGCTTCAGTGACGAACACAAAGATGGCCACGAATGCTTGAACCGTCCTTCCCCATTGATAACAAAATCTATTGTTTGAATTTTAATAATTTTAAGCTATATCTTTACTTGTTGATTAAATTATAAATATTTAATTTTCTTTTCACGACTTTTGTCAAGAGCTGCTCGTTATGTTCGTCGTCAGAGTAAATACTTTTGCAAACAGCAAACATTGTTCGCTCACGAGGCGGTATATCAAAGAACTTGTTGAACAGTGAGCTAAAACACCCAAAAACAGGTTAAAACCAACGTTGTGCAGAATTATAATTGAATTACTCCAGGAATTATAATTAAAAAATGTTACATAGTAATTACGGTTACATTAAATTACAATGTAATTCGTAATTTCAATTTGAATACACTTAGGGAAAAAATATAATTAGATTACGTTAATTATAAATAACTAATTGTATAAATAATTGTAAATTTTCAAAAATAAGAAATGCATATACGATGCATCCCTATTTTATTCAGCTTACAGTATACTCAGTTGGCTAATACAAAATGCACAAATAAGTAGTCTTTTGAAATGTTTTGAATGTTTTGCTGTCAACTACAGTATCTAAAAAAAATATAGAATCCAATTTAAAAGAATAAACGTCGTGATAAAGCTTTTCAAGGTCAATGCAAGATCAAATATCGATCATCACGATATGTCCCTCTTAATACAGTAAACATCGATAAAAATTTATTGTTCGATCAGCTGTCACACGTATACATCCTGTATTTTTAAACAAATTCTAAGCCAACAATATGATGATTAAAACCCTCTTCCATCCTAATTTTACATGGACTACATCATATTTCAGTTTCGACAAAACCCTGACATTAACCTCAAAATGTAACCGATGTAGCATAGAAAGACCCGATATAAGTGTATATATATTTAAGAAATAGTTAAATAAATAATATGACAAAATGAAATATAATGAATTTCTTATATATTTCCTTACTAATTCTTGCTATTTGTTTAGACTATATTCGATACCTGCGATGTTATTAATTAAGGAAGCGCGTAATTGAGTGCCCCATTATCGAAAACTAGAGTTACGCTGTTGGTAGTTGAAGATTAATTATTATTAAAGCCTCTTGGTCCCCCGAGTATTTTCTGATGCTGAAGCTGATGATAGTGAATCCGTCTAATACTTATGATATACAATATAAGTAACTAAATACTTAATATTTTATAAATATAAGATACTTATAAATATATACAATACTTCTATAAATATATAATACTTTGTAAGAGATCGATCAGAAAAATAAAAGAATTGCTTTCTTCAAGAACTTAAAAATATTAGAGTATTGAGCTTTATCCCAGTAGTAACGTATGCTTACAATAATTATTTTATGAAATATAATTTAATGAATCATTATAGATACTAATGAAACATTTAAGTATGATACTTTCCATTATTGTTATTGTTATATAATTTTGTAAATTGTTTGGTCGTCTATACGGATACCAATCGAAACTATTGATACACAGCTAGGTATACTTACACGCATATACGAATACATGCAGTGGAAATGGTAACGAAAAAGCTAACAAAAACTACCCTTAGATATTTATTAGGAGTATGTGTACCTTCTACTAAACATAATGCTGCTAAAATACGTGTGCAACAACCAGATTTCGATGAACATATTCTAATGGTATGTAAATTTGAATGATTCTTACGTGAACGTGTATTTGAGGTTATGTGATCTTTTATTGTATTACAGTATTTTCACAAATATGAATTTGTGTATGCTCATGATCCTGAGAAACGTTGCAAAACTGGTGATACAGTTTTAATACAAAATTTACCAAATCAATTGACTCGCCTTATTACTCATAAGGTATAGTTGTATATCAAGATAATATCAGAATCTTAGAATAGTACTTGGGTAGTATCAGTATACAATGTTGAATTAATTTTTATGTTTTTATTCAATTATGTTTGTAGGTTGTTGATATCGTTTTTCCACTAGGTGATATTACAGATCCTATAACTGGTAAAAAAGTTGCTGCAGGAAAATATAGGTACATACAGTTTTTGTTTAATGTAAATAATAATATAAACATTTTAGTTATTTTGTGATATAATTTTTCTGAAAACCACGAAAATTAATTCTATATTTATATAAAATTAGGGATGATATAGAAAAAGATTCCAAATTATATGGACCATTAGACTCTAGATTTAAATATGATAAATCATCACCTAGAGGAGTTACAGAAGGCAAACAAGATTTCTCAAACAAAAGTATTTATGTAAAATACAATGAAGATCCAAATGACACTGACCCATATGCTGTATATCCAAAATAATTTATATGCATTAAACTTCTCAATAACTAATAAAGATCATGTATAAGAGAAATAAACAATATAATTTATTTTTAAACTTCTTAATACAGTTTAATATTAGTATAAAAATTTATTTTAAACACTCGCATAGAACAAATGTCGCGTATGAATTTGAAACGACAAAGTTTAACAAAAAAAGTTGTGTAAGTATTTTTTGTTTAACTATTTATAATTGTTAATGTATAAATCAAAACTCATGGAAAGAGTAATAAGGGGAACAATATTAAAATAATAATTTATTAAACATACCATATTAATCCTATATACCGTTTTTGTGCATATATATTTTAAAATCAATTAAATACAAAACACATCCTTTGTATTTTTTTTTGTGAAAGTTGTACATTATTATTTTATACTCAAAGTAAAGTTATATTAAGCTATTCGACCCAAAATTCTACAAATATGTTAACTTTTAAATATTATCAGTAATTATTATTAAAAATGATCAATTTGAAATTTACAAGTAATGTGATGACTTAATTAGTTTATAAAAACAAGAAAAGAACTCTATAATCATTCAGAAAGAAATTCTCTTTCAAGCGCTGCTCCCATTGCATTCCATTCTCTATCATCTTCGTTGTCCATTATTTCAAGATCTTCGACTGAATCTTGCGAATTATCACCTAAATCTAAATCATCAGGTAAGTCCTCTCCTCTTCTAAAACGTGTTACAGGATCGTCATCATCATCATCATCCAAACTGTCTTCCCTTCCACTTGAATCATCATCTTCGGAACTTTCGTTAGAAAGTTTTTTCTTCTTTCTTCTTGGTTCATTTACATTATATCCTATTTCGCAATTAAATAATAATTACATTGAATTGTTTTTGTGACTCGCTTTATCAACCAATAAAACTTTAGAATATTTTTAACTCTTGAATTCTTGTCCTTTCTAAAACACGAACTTTAACTATTCTTAGGCTGAGGGCATACGAGCGTTAAAACGACGTGCGTTGCGACGAACGTTATAACCTCCGTTGTAGAAATACAATAGTGCCCACATAAGTAACCACGCTCGGGACCGGCCGCGGTCGTTTATGTGGGCATGGTTACTTCTCAGAATTCAACAGAGATAAGGAAAGAGGATAAGTGCAAATGAGATACAATAGCTGGTACCCGAAACCATATACAATGTATCGATAACGATCGGCGTTAAGTTACGCTCGACACGCTCGATGTTCGAAGCCGCTTGACTTCTAAGAATTAGTGGGGATTAGCGCGGTCATTTATGTGGGCACTTCTATACATTGTCTTGCAATTGAAAACAACGACGACAAACAAGGTACATATATCTGTCTTGATTGTTTTCAATTGTAAGGCAAGGAAAAACATACAAACGCACGTCGTTTCGACACTTGTGTGCCCCCGGCTTTAGAGACCACACACTACGAACGTGTGTTGCGTTCAACGTCCGTCGCAACGTGCGTTGATTTTTCATCGACGTATTTATGTTAGAACGCACGTTGGGATACGTTGACGCATGTTTTCCATTGTATACCGAGAAATGCAGTAGGCCACACGAACGTCGACTTTCCGTAACGATTGTTGAAATCGACGTTCGTCGTAACGTTCGTGCGCCCCCGGCCTTGGCCCTCTGACAGGCGCGCTCTTTATAGTAAAACGCACGCCTTTTTTATTCCGTACATGCGGCGTTAATATTATGAAATTTGAACTTTTGAGTCAAATATATAGAAAAACCTTCAAATAAAGAATAGAAAAAAGTCCGAAGTCGATCCGATTACAGGGGAAAAAGTTTTTGGCGAAAAACTAAGTCGTGTAGTCTGTACACGGGCGCGCCTGCCGGAGAGTTAAGTAAACATTTCACTCATATAAAATAAAATTTATATATTATACATACGTTCACAATGTGCGGAATCTTCAGAATCAGAATCCCTATTGCGAACTTTATTATCACATTCTTCGGTACTATCTACATCCTCTGTATAAAAAACAGGTGCATCCACTTCTTGATCATCCATATCTTCTTCAACTTCTTTATCCATAATTTCTATTTCTTCTGGTGTAAATGACATTAGAGGGTTAATACTATCAGCGAAACTATGTTCTGTCCTCTTTTCTTGATCCTCAACGTGTTCTGGACTACTACAATGAGGAGGTGGTATTCTAGAAGCACGAGCCTGAAAATATATAATTCTTTATTGAAATTAGGAGCAATTATCAATCAGATTTATCATTTCACTTTATGTTCACAATCATTACATTACGTTCGTAGTACCTATGAAAATTTAGTATACCTTTATAGTAAGTGGAAATAATCGTTCATCAACATGTTCCCAACGTTCTGCGCAAGTCCAAAGCCAATCTGGATTTACGATTTTTATATTTTCATTTTTCTTGGCTGTATTAGCCTTAGCTGTACCAGGTCTAATAGCTACTAAATGAGTAGTTTTATCAGATAAATCCTGAAACATAATGATTTATAATAATAAACAAAATCAAGATATATTAGTATGAAAAAAAATTAATACACTACTTGTGACACTTCTGCTCCAAATGCTCTGGCAACTTTATATGCTCGACTTTGATGAAGTTTCTGATGAGTAGGTATTAATCCACTAAAAGTTAAATATACTCCTTTTAATACTCGTGCTCGCACTCGCGGAATAACGTCCCTCAATGATTTGCGCCTCGTTTCTTGTTCTGTATTAGCATAAAATTCCGTATGAATTCTTCGAAGAATATCTTCTAAATACAATAAATAATCATCGTCATCTTCATCTAAAACATTATTTTCATTGAATTTTGTATCCTCTTTTTTAATATCTTGTGTTGGCTTTGCTGATGGTATACTTTCTTTTTCCTCCAATATTTTGTTACTGTTGTTTTCATTGCTAGAGTTAGGGTTTTGAGTAGTATTATTCATGGTGTCATCTTTAGTATTTTTATCATTCTTTTCTTCAGATTTGCCTAGACTTTTGTCTTCAATCGTTTCCGGAATCACTTTTTCAAGACTGTTATCCGTTAAAACTCCTTCACTCAATAATTCAGATGCACCATTTTTATTTGTTTCACATTCATTATTGTCTGTACAAAGTTCATTCATATTTTGTACTTCAGATAAAATTGATCCATCACTTTGTGCTATGTCATTTTTCTCAAGCCCTGGTGGTGCATGTATATCACCAGTATGACGAAAAAAGTGATAAGGTTTTACTTGAACCAAATTCCCACACCCCTGCCATACATCCTCTCTGTCATCTATAATGCATACCAGGTCATCTCCACAGGGAAACAAAGCCCTACAATTTTTAGATATCTTGTATATTTGTATACATATATATCTATACTGCATATATAGAAACATTTAACATAATTAAATATAAACACATATACTATTCTATAGCAGAACTGTTTAAAAGCTCTTAAATAAATGAATCAAATGAAATACAGTAGTGCCCACTTAAATGACCACGCTCGGGACCGGTTGCGGTCATTTATGTGGGCATGGTTACTTCTCAGAATTCAACGGAGATGAAGAAAAAGGATAAGCATATATATAGATGGAAACCATATATACAATGTATCGATAACAACCGGCGTCAAGTTACGCTCGACACGCTCGATGTTCGAAGCCGCTTGGCTTCCAAGAATTGGTGGAGATAACCGCGGACATTTAAGTGGGCAAAAATGCGATCACTTAAGTGGGTATTACTGTAACTCTTTTAAAATCATACTTGAGATTAGCTGTTTTTGATGCAGGATCAAAACATTCATCCCTTGAAAGTATTCTATGAGAAAATAAAATTCCATCTTTGTCCAATAATGCAGCTACAGTATGTGCATAATTTCTTGCTCCAAATGTACATATATGTAATTCATATAAACGACTCATTTCAGAGAGAAAATGTCGTGTGTTAGGCCTTAAACGGGTATGATACCATGGGGAATTTGGTCCATAAAGTTGATAATGATAAACATCCTGCAAAAGGTACATTAATAATAGTAATTGAATAATTCACTACACGTGTGTATTGTACCTTCATATTAGGAGGAATATTATCATTTGTTGTATGAACTATCGTTTGATCAAGATCAACAAGTAATGCTAACTTGCGATCATTTAAAAGGCGTTTTTCATCCTCTTTCCCAATTTTTTCAGCCAATTCTGGACATACTTTTAATTCCGGTACACTATGTACCATTGGTACACTAGCTTGTGATATTTTTGTACTTTCGCTCTCTTTGCCAATTCCTTCAACCCTTAAATCTACACCACATTCAGCACATAAATCCTTCATTACAGTAGGATGTCGACATCCTTCTAATGTCATTATCAATTGCCTGAAATACTAATCACTTATGCAAATTTTGAAACAAATTAAAAATGTATGAAAACTGATATACATTACGGTAATTTTATTAAAATACATAATTTTT
Organism: Colletes latitarsis; assembly: GCF_051014445.1. Classification (NCBI taxonomy): domain Eukaryota; kingdom Metazoa; phylum Arthropoda; class Insecta; order Hymenoptera; family Colletidae; genus Colletes; species Colletes latitarsis. Next base: position 11,557,210 of record NC_135139.1, on the reverse strand, counting down.
ATTGGTGCTTTTAGCTCTTAGCAAGAAATTGTGAATTCAATTTTTATTCATACTAAATACTTGAAATTTTTAAATCGAAAATTCACATCACGCTTTTAAATTAATAAAGCTTGCAAACATAAGGTTAAGAAGAGTGTGTACCCAGGCTGAATAATATCTCCTTCTTTTGCCAAAAGTTTTGAGACACGACCAAATCGTGTGGCTCGATACTTTTTCTCAGGACCCTTGCCATCTTCTGTTCCAGGAGTAATATTTTGATATAAAAACAATATTCTGCCCGCTGATACCATTGTATTCATCCGAACCCTCCATTTTAATATTTTCCCTGGCTGTCCACCAAATGGAAATGTGATCTCTATTGTGCCCATAATTCTTTGATAGCGAACATTCAGATGTTAAAATATTATCTGCTATTGAAAAAAATTAATTTATCGAACGTTGAACCTTTAACGTTTTTGCGCGGGAGATAATATAAACACACTGAAGTTCAATTTTTCTTCACCGACGAACACACACATATATGCGAGTGAGCTCATCCCACATACACCAAGATGCATGCGTACACTTCCCTTTTATGTATGAAACGTATAGTTTTATTTATACCAATTCCAGATTTTACAAGATTTAAAAACGTTATCCATATTTTATGTAACTGGTGTAGAAAAGCGATACGTAACGTTCAATTAAGATATACCCCCAAACGTTTTAATCACTCATTTAACATCATATTAAATATATTTTTAAAGCAGAAATTCTTCACCTTAGAGAAATATATTTGCCAAGTATTTCTAAAATTCTATAAGTATATAACAATGATATACCTCAGAAAATTACAAAATTTGTTAAGTATATGATCGTATGATATATATTTAGATATAATATTTAGTATAAACTCCCTAGAATATATGTAGCATTAAAGTCACCAACATAGTTACATACGTCACCATACGTCTATCATACACATGTTGAATGATACGAGGTATCGAGATTTTTATAAGAATCGATATTACACGACATGTTAAACGAAGATTCCAAATCCAACCTCAATGGAATCTATCCGAAAGATGGAAATAAAATGTTGGATCTGTTAGATTATGTTGAATTTATATCAACTTGTGACAAATGAAATTATTATCCTTGATTTAATTCAGAGGAAACGTTGGAACAGTAAACATTTCCTTTTAAAATCAATGAAAAAGTAATTTTTGTATCAACTGGCAAAAGTGACGTAAAGTTGTAATGATTGAAAGCAAGTTCGCGAAGCAACTGCCAATTTTTAGAAATGAATTGCAATGGGGGGTTGTCTTTGGGTGGTGAACGCAAGACAAATATCTTTATGGATAATAAACCAATTATCACATGTGAGTTTATTAATAAAAATTTTAATTTATTTAACCTCTTTTCAGTGATGACATTATTGCTAAGCACTATTATTAACGCCCTCAACTGTCAATCTTCATGACATTTCTTTTCTCTTTATAGACGAATTGAAATTATTTAAGATAAAGTTTTATTCGTTTAAAACTTTATAGTATATAATAATAAAGTCTTTCAAAATTAAAATTCCTTTAATAATCGGCATTAATTTATAGTGAACATATGTTATTTTAAATAGGTTAATATTTCTTTTATTCAAAACATTGTACCCCTTATTTAGATTAATTTCATTTGTATTTAAATCTTGAATTGATTACATTATATTTTGTATAATGTCTCTATGCATTACCCTTTTATTCATGTATTTCTTATATAAATTAATGTGTTTGATACCAGTATTTGATTGGAAAACAGTCATCCACAGACAATATTACATTTGTAGTCATTTCGTTTAATATATTGGGTGGTTATATCTACGTATAAATAAAATGTAAAAAATAAATCAACTCTGAATATTCTAAATAGTATTTCACATATAATTTGACAGTGGTTTATAGGTATTACTTTATTTATTTATATAAATTTAAAGTAAAAAATTATTGGTGTTGTACAAATGTCATGTTGGTCCCTCACAAAAATTGATGTGTTGTATATATATGAAGCGTGGTAGCAAATATGTTAACTAATAATAATTAACTGTAATTACATAAATTCATTAATATATATAAATCAAATATAAAAATAAGAGTAGTCACCATAATATATTGATCTATTTCAAATAGATGCAGGAGATGAAAAATTATTTTCTACTATGGAAAATGGTTTGTTGCAAGCCATACCTGCAGATACAGCAGAATGGCGTAGGTCATTCAGTAGACCTATGAAGCAAGTCAAACTTGGGGCAACTTTTGTGCCATTTTCCAAGGATATTCTTCCAACCGAGGAGGATCGACATCTGATAAAGCAACCAATATTTCATATTTATTGGAGCGAATGTTCTGTAAGTACATTAACATTATAATTTTTAATGATATATATTAAAATATATTATATTTCATGTTTTAAAAAACGACTATTTCGATCAAACAAAAAGTAATATTTAAAAACTTAATAATATAAAGTATTTAGATACTTTATTATTAATAATATTCAGCATTAGACATTCGATAGTATAATTAAAAATTTTACATTTATACAGGGTGTTACCGGACGGGTGTTACCATCGCGCAGGGGTTGATTCTACATACGAAAATAAATCGGAAAAAGGAATAAAATATTTTCATTTGAAGCTTCGTTTACGAGAAAATCGAGTTTTAATATTGTTTCGAACCCATTGCCATATTCGTTCATATTCGTTGTCTTCTGTAATGTTTACATTCTTTCTTCAGCCGTGCGATTACCGGCTACACTCATTGTTAGTTTAGTCTCGCTATAGCAATCTTGAATATGTTGACGCGGTGAAAGCGTTTGGAGCTTTTATTGGGACTGCAATAGCAGGAGCTAAGTATTACAGATAACGATTTGCGAATCGTCGTCATCCAGACAAAAGGGTGATATGGAAAACAGAGCATTGATTTACAAATTTGTCTAATTCTCAGAGTACTACCCTAACATTAATTTCTTCATTTTATATTATAATTGCCTGTAGTGCATACATCGAAAAAAGTAAATAGTAATAGCAGTCCCATTACAAGCTCCTAATGCTTTCACCGCGTCAACATATTCAAGATTGCTATAGCGAGACTAAACTAACAATGAGTGTAGCCGGTAATCGCACGGCTGAAGAAAGAATGTAAACATTATAGAAGACAACATATATGAACGAATATGGCAATGGGTTGGAAACAATTTTTAAACTCGATTTTCTCGTAAACGAAGCTTCGAATGAAAATATTTTATTTCTTTTCTTCGACTTATTTTCGTACATAGAATCAACCCCCGCCCGATGGTGCCACCCGTCTGGTAACACCCTGTGTTATCATACATATTGTGATTCCAGGATGTAGATACTTATAAAGCCAATGTCAAAGACGATATAGATAGTTGGTTGAAAACATTAATGCAATACCAAATCCAAGATTGGATGATTGTTATAGTAGAAACTTACGATATAAAGAAAACTAATAAATTATTACCTAGAACAACCGTTCTAGACAAAATTCGTAGTGATTTCGCTTCTAAGAATGGTGACAGGTGATGTAACAATTAATTAATGAATGTTCGATAAATATTTTATTACGAATTATTTTTATTATTATGTTTTACGTCAAACAGATGTTTTTCTGTAATAAATTCAGTAAAATCAGAAATACGCTCAGCTGAATCATGGAGAGGTTTAGTTAATCGCATACGTCATTTAATGCTTGTTGCATATGATAAAACACTATCTTCTTTTGAAGATATTATTAGAGAACAGAGAGAAAATCGAAATCACCCGAATTGGAATTTTTGTCATTATTTTTTATTGCAGGTAAAATAATAGAATTAGTTTAAACTATATTATTGTACGAAATATTAAAAGTATATTAGATTTTAATTAGAGTTCACATTTTTAGGAAGAACTTGCATTCGTTTTGCAAATGTTAGGTTTGTATGATGAAGCATTAGTGCAGTATGATGAGTTAGATGCTCTCTTTACACAGTTTGTGCTTAATTCTAACGTGGGAGGTAGGATATATTTGTCTTCTTAGTTATTTGTTTCTTTTCTTAAAATCGTGATATTAATAACTGAACAAAATTTTTATAGATACTCCAATTTGGTTAAATTTGTTTCAAACTCCGCTAAATAATTGGAAAGGTGTTAACTTAAGTAATGGTACAAATCATCATTTAAGACATCTTTTGGCAGAGTGTAAAGCATCGTTATTAGATCTTAGAAGTTATTTATTCAGTAGACAGTGTGCCATGTTATTAGCACTTAACAAACCATGGGAGGTATTACCGATTTTTTGGTTCATGAAATTTGCTAATTATGAATAATTTCATTTCGAATATAAACATAAATGAATTGTATGTTAGGTTGCACAAAGGTGTTTGTCATTTGTTCATAATACGTTAAGCGAATTACGTATCTTAGAAGTTCAACGACCCGAAGGATCTATTGAGTGTTGGTCTTTTCTTTGTGCATTGGAGGTATTGCAAGCTTGTCAATTATCATCTTATAATATTGATAATAATCAACAACTAGATCTTTGCTCTCTACATACAGCCAGTCTTTGGGCTCTTGCCAGAGATAAAGTAAGTTGCGAAAAACAGCATTAAGATTTGTGTAAGTTGTATAAATAAATACAACTTCGTGTATTATATGTAATTGTCATTTATTTTAGTTAGGAGATTTAGGAAAATTATGCGGCCTAATGCCTGGGAATGAACCTTCTAGCGAGCAGTTACACACTGTTGTTTATCTTATAGCTGGTATGGGAGATTCTGAACCACAGATACAAGGAAAATTAACACCCACTGATAAATTAAAAGAAGCTCTTTCCTCAAAGGAAGCTTTCAAAAAACAATATCTTGAACATGCAGAATTAGCTATGGGTACTTATAAACATGTAGGTCGAATTCGATCAGCCAGATTAATAGGAAAAGAACTAGCACAATTTTATAGCGAACTCGGAGAAAATCAGAAAGCCGTAGCATTTTTATCGGACGCTTTAAAAACTTACACGGATGAAGGTTGGAACCATTTGGCGGCACAAACACAACTAGAACTTGCACAGTGTTATAAAAGAATGGATGATATTGAGAAATATACAAAAGTTTGCGCAGCGATTTCCAGTTTGAATGTATTACACATTACTGTCCGTAATTCATATTATGAAGAAATGTTTGGATATATGAAAATGATCTCATCGCCTCAACCATTACTCATAGAACTTGGATGTGCTTTTGTAATACTCAGTATGGAACTTAAAGTAATGGATAAAGTCGTACAAGATTGCGTGGTTAATATTGAGATCAGTATACAATCTTTATTTCCGAGAGAAGTAAAATGTACTAAGGCATCTATATCTGTTGAAGAAATTCAGAAACCTCTAGTACCTAATAAAAAGAAGGGTTTAAAATTACCAGCTGAACCTGCAATCCCGTTGTACGTAATAAGTATAATATAAATAATAGAGGTGTGCGGAATCGCGAAAAAAATGTGTTTAACACATCATTATTTTCAGGTTGTCAAAATGTACTTTGGAAGATATGAAGCCATTTGATCCAAGTTTACTTCAGTTACAGGTATATTCGTATTTAGTATACAAGGAAGATAAAAGTCTTGGATCTGCTAGTGTCGTACATAGAAATACTAAACCTGTTATGAGACGTTCTGACAGTACAAAACACAGGAAACCATCTGTGAATGCAAAAGGTGATTTTAGTAAAGCGTTATCGTGTGATGAATTTATAGTAAAACCAGGCGTAAATACGTTTACATTGGTTAGACGCGTGGACCAACCTGGTTTTTACATAGTTGGTCAATTGTCATTGGTTATTGAAGAAAGATTGGAATTTCTGTCGCCTGTTTTAAATCCTCGGCTATGTTATGAAGTAGCTAAGACCCAACCAACAATTTCTGTGAAATGTGGGAGGGATTTATTGGCAGGCCTTATCCAAGACATAGAATTAGTTATTATGAGTGGGAGTATAAAAATAACAAAAGAAATGAAACTTAAATTACGTACGTCTAGAGGATTAGTAGTGCAAGTTAATGATTCACAAGAAATAATGTCTAAAGAACTAGAAATACCTTTGTCAGTTTGTGAGCCATTTCAAACAATATGGTTACAATTAAGAGTTCTAGCTGACCTACCACCAAAGAAAGATACTTTATCAATGGAACATAAGGTACTTATTCTTTTTCATATATGTATTTTATTGAATATACAGGATGTTCGGCCACCTCTGGGAAAAATTTTAATGGGGGGTTTTAGAGGCTAAAATAAGACGAAAATCAAGAATACCAATTTGTTGATGGAGGCTTAGTTAAAAAATTATTAACAATTAAATTCAAAAATTTCAAATCGTTTTGGAAAAATTATTTTTGGTTGCGGGGGTCAATTACAATCATTTTTGGTCATTACACATACCTCCGAAATCCTATCCACTTTTGAGAAAAAAATTCCTTACCGAAGATCTAATTAGATACCTAAATTTTTCGATGAAAAAAAAAAATTTCAAATCATTCTGGAAAAATTATTTTCGGTTGCGGGGGTCAATTACAATAATTTTTGGTGAATAGACATACCCCCCGAAATCTTGCGCATTTTCATGAAAAAAATTCAGTACGGGCGGAAATTTAAATGTTAATAACTTTTTAACGAAGCCTCCATCAACAAATTGGTATTCTTGATTTTCGTCTTATTTTGGCCTCTAGAATCCCCCATTAAAATTTTTCCTAGGTGTGACCGAACACTCTGTATAGATAAAAATATTTTTAAAATACTTATAACTATTAATATTTTTTCAGTTGAATATACAATGTCCATGGGGTGCCGAAGAAAGCATACTTTTGCATTTTGGTCCACCACTCATGTCAAATATGAAACTTCACACAGCAAAACGAAGAAAATTTCTTCAAATAGTTGTAACAGGATTAACAAGTCAACTTCTGCAACTGACTGAGCCAGAATTAACAACAGTAACATCAATAGATGTTAATTTTAAAAGTTTAAATCCAATTGCGGGTCAGAGATTAATAATAGGTAATGGAATAAATGTGTCGTTTATGTGGGAACTTGAAATTGGAAAGGATGAAAAATCTATGATGCCCATAAAGACTGATTTTCGCGTAAAATACATCCCCGTTAACGATACTCAAGAACTAAGTGATGATCCTTTGCATATACATAATTTGCAAAGAATGGAAAAGGCATCCAGTGTTTATAGATGCAATTTCGATATCACAGATTATGTGGTAAGAGTATAAATTATTTCTTTTTTGCCTTTTCTATTTAATTGACATAAACTAGTGAAATGTATTTTAATAGTTTACGAGATTTATGTAGTTTATGTATTGAGCTTGATTAATAGTTTGTTATGAAATATAAAATGAAAATGATTTTATAAATGTATTAATGGAGTTTACTTTACGTAAAAATATTTTAAAAAGACAAGTTTCTATTTATAATATCATTTTCCAGACTTTGTTTACAGTGTCCTCAAAAGTTGAACCAGCAGGGAATGGAGGTGAATTTTGTCGTGCTAGTAGCATGTGCCATCTTTATCTCACAGTAACACGTATGTTACCCAGTCCTAATCCAAATCCTCCGCCTCAATTAATGTACGAAGTTCTTGCTGATCAAGCCATGTGGGCTGTATGCGGCCGTACTGCTGGCCTTGTGTCGTTGGAAGTCTCAGAAAAACAAAGCGTCACATTGGACGTGATGCCATTAACCAGTGGTTATTTACCCCTTCCTGTTGTTAGATTGTCCCGATATATTCCAGCATCAGAGTCAAAGAGTGGTAAGTACATTAATATTTGTAAAAGATGTTAAAGATACATTTATATTTTGTTTCTTACTAAAAAAAAGCTATCCTTTTTGAAAGACGAAAGATACTTGTTTTGTGTTTTTATGTTTACATTTGCATTAATAATGTTTGTTAATTTGTTTTAAGACATTCGTAAAACTGAAATAGGTTCTAATCCAAGATTAGAACCATTCAGTCCTGGACAAGTCTATAATGCTAGTAAAGCGCAGCAAGTTCACGTTCTACCCGCATCACCTTCAGAAGCAAATTGAATGCAAACGCATTGATATTAAAAGCGTATAGTACATCGATGGCATTATGAAATATATGTCTATATTATTTGTTATATTTCTATGATACCGATTAATATTATAATTTTGTATTCATTTTTCCATTATTGCTATACTGGTTTGTTCATGTTTTTATATTCTTTAATCGAAATTTGAAATTTGGACAAGTAGATTCTATATATATTACTTGGAGTTATATGTTTGTATAGTGCTTGTCAAAAAGTCAAATTTCAATCTCATCATTGTTTATTTTTACCAGTAATAGTTAATTAATAGTTTAAGTTTTGCCATTAGAAGCAAAGTAAATATATGACAATATGTGAACAGTAAGTAAAATTAAGAGACTTCTATAATTAAAATGAAAACATATATTTGAAGAAATACTGTTACAACATAATGCTTTGTCCTGTGAAATAATGTGATTTATATTCTAATGAACTCATCGAACAATATTCATTTATTGATATTGTTATATAGTCCACATCTGAAATCTAACTAATATTTTTTTTTGTCCAGTTTAATTGGAAGATATGGCAAAATTGTTTCCTTTTTATTTAAAATTACGTACTTATAATTTTTACATTATGTACATATAATAGTATAGATACTTCAAATTGTTTCCTATCTTCCAAATATTTAATTGTTATATAATTTATTCTGTGCGAAGTTTATGAAATAATTTCTAATAATTTCAGTTGATTTGTAGACTCTTACAGAGTGGCTGTCAATTTAGTACTAAAGTGATCAAATATTAAATTTCCCTTGCTGCATGTAATTCTGTAAAATTTGTACAAATGTCTGTCAACAACATACTCATAATATAAAATAAGAAATTAAAATTACATAGTTTACATGCAAATATTATGAGAAATAATTAACATCTATCTCACGGATAAAGATGTGTTCTGTAATAATTATTTGTGTAAAATGTAAGCACATGTAAAAAGAACAAGATAAATGTTATCTTCGTTACATTTATTTCTTAGTCTTTATTATTCTAAATATGAATATAGCGTAAAGTATCGTTGCGTTGCCATGTTAACTAGTACATCATTTTTCAATTAATTGGAATATTTTCACCAACCATGTAAATAAGATAAATATTATAATACTCAGTACTCAATATTTCTATATTGGAAAAGTGTCAATATTTGGCATTTATAATAAAGTAAAATGATATTTTTAAACAATATTAAATGTATTTTAGAATAATATAAAGAAATGTTTATGTCCATATTATTTATTTATTAATGGATATATAATTAACATTAGAAACAATTGGTAAGAGAGGTATTCATTTAATTATTTGCAATTGGAGTGTATTTAGAATTATTCACTTAAAATATTAAATGTTACTTTTAAATGATAAAAAATGACTAGTACATATATACGTAAATGTGCTATACAGGGCGCGCCCAAATAACATGGGCAAGTGGGTAGGAGTTGATTTTTTATAACAAAATAAGAAAAATATAAGACTACAATTTTTCTATTTTCAGCTTTGTTTTCGAAATAATAAAGTTTGAAAGTCGGTTTTGTATTTTACGTACTTACGACTAAGGTGAGATTCAGCCAAGCGGTATATGATGTCTACAGGATAAATAATGTATTTGTTTATAACGTTCACAGGATTTTTACAAATTAGTGCAATCCGTAAAGAACAAAAATGGATTTGTTATATATTATTAACTACAAAATTTATGAAACTGATTATCTCGCTCTCGTATTCATGACTGCGTTCGTCTAATAATTCGATTGATCGATCGGATCATATCAACGTACTTTCGATTCGTGAAAGTCATCATTGTTATAAATTAATGAAAATTGAGTGTCTACGATGAACTAATAAATCGACTAGCGTATCAAAAAATTTTAGAACATTGTTTACAAACACGATAGAAGTTATTACGTCGCTTGTTGAATTGTATCTTAACCGTAAGTGTATAAAATATAAAATCGATTTTCAAACTCGATTATCTCGAAAACAAAGCTAAAAATGAAAAAATTGTATTTCTTATATTTTTATTATTTTTTCATAAGGAATTACCTCCTGCTCGCTTATACATGTTATTCAGACGCCTCTTGTATATGTCCGAACATATGTACATAAATATATTGAATAGTGTATGTACATTGTTATTTATCATCTTAAGTTAACATAACATAATATATTTAAAGGAAAAAGATACATTCTAAATATCATTTAAAATCAGTGTAGAGATACATTAAAAGGCACAGAACAATGTAACAAATATTATTACATGTTGGTACAAGTTTTTTAATTTGCAATATTATTGCATGTACCAACTCAGAAAATTTTTATTCTGTCAATAGCATAAGTAGTTGTTCAGAAAATTTTGCAATATCTTTAACATAATGTTAAGATTAAAATGCTGAAGTTGGTTTTATGTAATCCTGTTAGTACGTTTTTCTAATAAAATTGTATCCTACTTGAAGTCATTACATATGTATAATAAATTAAAATATAGTTTTTATTTTTTATATGTACATGTTAAGGATAAACTGAATACTGAATAAAAGAGCATTTGTATTGAATGAAATGAATAATTAATTCGTCTCATTAACTGTATTAACAATTATATTTTGTTATAATTTATATTCAAGTATCATTGCAAGTAATAAGTGTGACAATTTGTGGAGAAAGCCATATCTAGTTTATCAGAAAGGGAAGTTGTAGGCGTCGAAAGCTTAATTATTCATATATATCAAATGTTAGGTTGTAAAAAACACATACACAAATGTATATTTTATTTTATAAAATTTAATTTCATTCTTACACAATAAGACATATAATCAATTACAAATAATAAAGGAATATCAATAAGTAGGTAATGGTTGTTGTGTAAGTAATAGACCAAATCTTCTTTTTAATGTTATTCTTTCTCTTGAATATTTATCTTCGGGAGAAAATCGAGCTAAAATGATTTTCAATATTAAATAATTGATATTTTTTATAAAGCAAACTATAACTCATCATTTACCTGGATGTGCTGACAATGTGGGTTTTCCATTTGGATCTATTTTCTGTGAAATAATAAACCATGTATAAATAAAAATAACAAATTATACATCTTCTTTTGTAATATTCGAATTTTCAATCTTTGTTAATATAACAACATAACAAATAAAACCAAAATGTATTACTCGTCTATTACAAAGTGTAAAGAGTTACGTATATCAATAACGAAAGATGTACTGTGTAATTTATATAGTAAAACATGTTTATTATATGTTACCTTCAAAGTATACACTCGATCTCCGTCTTGATTCAAGTAATACATTAAATACATTTTTGCGTTTTAATTACTACGTATATTTGCTAAGGTTATGTCTTACGTTTGCATCGGTTGCACCGCGTGGTTGAACTGTTGAACGTGTGAACCTTTGTAACGCATGCGTACGTAGCACAATGATATGTTGACGCCCAAATTGATTTATTCAACTTTAAATTTGAAAATGTACAGTTTAAAAACAGTACGAAGGAAAAAATAAAATAATATATATTTTACGTATTAAATACTTACAAAGTTTTACCTTTAAGTTCGTTTTCGTGATATTAAACGCAGTAATTTCTATCTAGCATGTTCACTATCTTAACATTTAATTCTATTCAAATTTTACAGTAATATCAAGAATAAAATTCGAAAATAAGAAAACTCTCTATGTAACAAGCGAGCATTAGCAATATTTCTAGTAATCTTGCTTTCGTTAGCATACTCATAGCATTAATAAAATGTTTCAAGGACAGGATTCATATCATATTTTTTATTATTTACTTTTATGTAAACATTGTACCGAAGACACGGATAAAATATTTTTTATTCGTGTCTTCATTAAATATTATTATATATTATATTTGATCAACTTTGACTGTAATACCGGTATATTATGTACATTGAAGCGATTGAATACGATGAATGGTGTAGTTCAATTAATAATAAAGAAGAATTTACGAGTGGATCGTACTCACATCGGAATATCTCGTCGACGAGAGCACTGATTGTTCGCATATGTAAGCGACAGGTCCGTGGGTGTAGAAGTTCTGACAATTCTTCTTAGCGAAGTCGGCGTTCAGGCACGCATGGTCGGCACAACGGACAGGCAGATAGTCACTGTACAGGGTGTCACTTCCGTTGACAGAGAAATCATTGTCAGTGTGGAACGAATATTGCCCGCAACAGCGTACACAGTAGCGAATCTATGAACACATCACGCTTACAAACATTTTTCTAATGTTCTACGAGCCGGATTTGAGGTAATTGCTCTGACGTTAGCCGTACGGCGACAAATTTATTCAAGCGTAAAGATAATTTATATTCAGATTCATTTTACAATCGCTACTCATGCTTGTAATAATTTCATCGATAGTAACTTTATCATTTTACTAATAAAACTCATTCAATAATCGATCAATTTTCCACAGAATGGAATTATTTATCACGTGACTAGAGCGCTTCTTAAAATTTGCCGATTACTCTCTATTTTTATTATTTAACAACATGTTAATTGTTATTGACATTGAACGAATTAGAACTGAAATCGGTTACATAAACGTAAGTTCTCAAACATCGAATGTTTTAACACATAATTGTCATCGTATCGTAGTGATTATAAATATTTACCAGGTAGTCATGTAAATAGTTTATATGATAAATTAAATTTTCTTCTATATAGGTCAACAAACTACGTATGACGTGTTCACTTTTGAAGAACGTACAAAAACAGTTTATAGAAATCGAGATGCATTACAAAAAGATCATTAAGTTAGACAAAATAGTACGAAGACGGCGGTTACGATTACAGTAGAAGACACGCATTTCAACTTACATTATCTGTAAACGTTCTATCCATAAAAAATAATCGTGCACCGATACTGATACATTGACATTAAATCTAGCGTGAACTACTAATCTCATGCAGTCCGCCGCTGTGCATGCGATGAATAGCTTCGACTGAACTCGTCTTTTTGTAATTAAAACGTGACAGTTGTAATTCATCGACCCTTTTCCAGATGCAACCGAGAAAAATTCGCTGGATCGTTCAAGTCGAGGAGGATCCATGGCGGGGCGAGAGTGTCGAGGAGCAAATCTGCTGTATCAAGGGTAAGCATTAATCATAATTAGTAAAAATGTATGTAAAGAGAAAATTGCAGACATCTAGATCTTTGATGCATCTTAAAGAAAACTTTGAAAAAAAGCAAAAATAATTTGAAATTTCTAAGAGTGTTTCTGTCAACGTAATTAAAATCGTCGAAATTAAATTTGTTACTTTTTTATGAGATTGAAATTCTAAACAGTACTAAAGAATCTGATGTGTACAATTTTGCCGATGTACTTGACCCAACGATGCAAAGATGTTTATACATACGTATACCATAGCGAGATCTCTCATTAGACCCGACGCACATCCAGTAGTACAATTTCATTCATTCGTCAAAGAAGCATGATCACTACTGACGCCGCATGTTATTTACGTAATTATAAATAGAAATGATCAACATGATCACGTTTCGCACTACGTTTTACCTTGCCTCGTAGCCCGAAGATATGTAATATCTACAGAAAAAATTGTCGTATAATCGCGTGTAATACTTGAAGTTAGAGATACGAAAGCTGTCTTGTCTGCACAGAACAGCACAACTTTCATTATTCCAAATAAAAATTATTACATTTATTTTAAATATGGAAAAGTGTTTTACTTTAACACACTTTTGTTAGGTATACGATGACATATAATGCATCCCCGCGTATCGCTATATAAATTATATTTCTACTAACGATTCAAGGTGAAGCGAAGCTATTGAACGTCGTCAAAGATGTGCCTTATCACATTGTGAAACTTTAAAGTATCTACGTGAAGAGTTTTCTTAGGAATATGCGCTTAAAAAACTCTATTTTTGAATGTGCAACTTAAAGACTTCTTTGACAGACATTTTCAATTAGAGGAATCTCATGGACATTGATCGGTGCAAGTATAGGAGTAGTTTCTTATCTGTGAATTGATATACATATCTCGGGAAATACGTTCGATTGAAATGAATTTGAGATTAAATCGGTTTAGTTATTTTGATATTTAAATATTTTTAATTACTTACAATTACTTCATGTACCATCTTTGATATTTACGCGAAAGGATTCTCTAAAAAAAAAAAAAAGATAAGAAATGTGGGTGATCTTTAAGTACATTTATATATTTAATATTGATTTTTTTTCTGTTAAACGCTATGGATATGATAATTTCTAGTCAGACAAATAGTCTTACCATTCTCATTATAGCCGAGTGATATTGAAAATATTTTCATCGCGTTCGAAAATTTCATATTTGATGCGTCGGCACTGACTTGTGGAAAGAAGATCTCCTACAAAGCAAGCTTCCCAGCACCTTACAGTGCCGCGACAGACTGCATCGAACGAGGTTGTTCCTTTTCGACGAAATCACGTTGTGCAGTGTTATTAGAATCCAATGAAAGCATATTAAAGAGCCTATGCGATGTTCTTTCTAGATCTGATTTGTTGACCATTACGATGTTTCAGGAATTTTTATATTAAATAATTAGATGTACAAAAAAGGCGTGTAGATATAATTTCGTGTGTCATTGATAATATACCATTAATTGTTTTCAAGTTTTTTCAAAATAATTTTTATATTGTATTGTTATCTACTCATAAAAGATGTATGAGTAATATTAATTTTATAGAATCGTGGGTCGAAATCAAAATTAAGAAAATGATACTTACATGATATGATATTAGTTTTATTATTACGTTTGATTGTCATTTTATGGACTTGACTGATTTGAACCATGAGTTTCCCACGAGTTCGTTTGCATAAGCTTTCTGACTCTATCGTCTAATATCCTGATAAAAATATATAATTAACGTGTAACAAATCCATCGATAAACGCAAATTAACAAAACATTGTATAAAACTTTGAATCGTATTGTTATTGTCTGAGTGGTGATGTTACAACAAGCGGTATATTGTTTGTGATTTGTTTCACGTGGTACAGTTAGTCCTGTGTTTCTAACAGTTCAAGTTCAATAAGTTGTGTATTCAGTAACGAAATATTCAGTGATAGAAGAAAATAAGTATGGATGATGATATTTGTAAGTACATTAGGAAATAGCATTGCATGATCACCTTTGTTTTTAATTGCAGAAGCAATCGTGAAACATATGCGCGATTGTAAATTTAGATACGTCGGACAATTATGTATCTATGCTTGAAATTGAAGTGATTAGTCGTCTAATTGGAGACGTAACGCTGTGGGAGGTCCCCGATGCAAAGCCATAGACGCATTTCTCAGAATCGCAGTAATTTTGTTACATCGCAATTCAATAGTGCATTTACGGTAGTCAAAATATGTACTTACATTATATACAAATGTTTCCGTTTAGATATATTGTCTGTTGATATATTTTTTAAATATTTGTTTTTATATTATATGTTTGTACTGCTTACTATCGCATTTAACATGCAATTATATTTCTGTAAACAAATTTATATCGTTACGATAAGCGGTAGCGATGTAAGAATTGAAAATCGTATTGCAAGGATGGACTGTCCACCTCTGTCTACCTGATCCGTTCGTGAGACTACTTCTTTCGATTTCTGAGATCCTATTTACCTGTGATACATTGGGCCTTACGGCCCGCAAGGGAGGAGCCCGAGGTCCTGTTTCAATACTCGTAGACCATGACTTTTGTGGGCTTCTTTGGAACTCGACACTTTATGGGACATAATGGAAAATTTTTACAACTCTTTACCGTTAACAACAATTCGTTGTCATTAGTAAATTGCTTATTAATAACCAATTTGTACGAATGATATATATATTTCATAAATGTAATATTATGATTAAAGTGAAATTGGTTAAACAATATTTCTTTAATGAAGTAAACATTCGTTGGATCGATTCTCGAATTAACTGCAACTCCATTACAAACCATAGAATAAAAATTGTATCGATCTTTTCATTGTTTTCCTACGTGGATATGGGCAAAGTTCTACGAAATGTTAGGTAAAGGGGGAGTCCATTGGATAATAAAGGAAAGAAATAGATGATCAACAGTAGGAAGCGAAATAGACACTCGTGTGCATCGCTAGAGGGCGGGATTGGTGGGGGAAGTTGGGCCTTACTCGTTCGAAACTCCGAGAGTCCGAGGTTGCCAGTTCGCTCGTGTCTCGGCCGGTGTGCAGTACGGTTGGTAGTCTAGTGACGCTCGCGCGAAAGTAAGAACGATTGTCGGTTTTTCATTTCCATTTTTCGTTCTTGGCTTGCGAATCGGTCATCGTCCTGCCATACTCCAGCAGTCTCGTCGCGAAACGGTTCTCTTTCTGTGTTGCACCATCCTGATATCCATTGTTTGCGCGAAAACGGAACGACAACCGTAGTTCACGTCATTCGGGTTTCGATCACGCTCGAAGATCTCGGAGGCTCGAAGGAAACGCCATCGTTAGTGGGTACGAGGCAGAAGACGGATAGTGAGAAGAGAGAGAAAGTTAGAAGTCCATGTGTGTAACCGACGTCATGTTTGCGCGCATACGGGTGCTCTGATCTTTTTGACAGTGTGGAATCAACAAGTGTCGTACACGGAGCGTCGTAGTCGCGTTCTGCGCGCGCGCGATTCTAACCTCATCTTCGAGATCGGTTCGGTTCGGTTCGTTTCATCGCGGCAATTCGTCGTTGTTCCCAGTGTTCGCGTTTCATTCGTGCGAGTGTGACGGCCTGCCCGGCGTGGCAACCGTAATCGATGTGATTTTGTGTTTCCTTTAACGTGCCCTTGGATATTATTACGTCGACGATCCGGTGGCTGCGTCTACAACGTCTCAAGATGGAAGTCGTTTACATAGGTACGTCGGCCCGTAATCATGACTTTGTTTCGCGCGGAATTCAGCAGTTGTTGTCACTTTTACTTCACTATCTTCTATATGTCACCTGACTTGACGTTTCGATTTACTTCGCTGCCGTATCTTTCGTTCCGTGACTTGACAGTTTGTCTTTAATACGAATCGATTAGCACCGGAGGTTTTTATTTGGATGTAAGAAAGCCGGTACTTGTTTTCCTTCGTTTCGTCACCAAACTAGTTTGCGATTGATCTTCGTTACGTTCGCCAATTGGAAAGCGTGTGAATAGAACAAAGTATTTAAGATTATATGGGTGTAGGTCATTGATCGTGAGAGTGAATCTGTAGAATCTATTAGAATATTTAAGACATTGTTTGAATCGCACAAATGGCATTCTTTTGTAACGAATCGCAAAGCTTCGGTTTTGTTAGACGTTGCATGCATAAGCGTTTAGAAGTGTATCGGTATTGAATATAAGCTGTATTATTTTGTTGCTCACCTGCACAATTTTTCTACTCTCACCGTCAGTAGGCAATGAGGTTATCTACGTTCTAAGGTATGCCTTATCTAATCTTGGAAATATTTATTCATCATATACGCGAAACGCGTGTATACGTCAAGAAAGAGGTAATGGTACACGTGCATGTCAAGAATTGATAACCGAGCTGCGTAAGTGGCGTTATTTAGATTAGAACATACGCTTCGTACAGAAGGTTCAGTGAACGTATATACAGTTATACATATTAAACAAAAACTTATGGAATAATAACGCAGTTTTTTTATGATTTCTTATTATAAATTAAATGTAATTTGTTTTGCAACTTAAATGACGGAAATTGAATTTTGCTCGCTATAAGATTAATGATTAATGTTATTGATAAATGCCTGACTTTTAATTAACGAATGAGTACCAGAATTTGTGGCTTGTTGGAAAGTTGGCGGGATACACATAAGGTGTCGTCGATTTATATGAAACATCATGGGTGTACGTAGTTTTGAATGTTCTTCAAACTTATTCCATTCGTTTTGAATCTAAATATGTATTTCAATTCTACACCAGTGTATTTCTATGTCAAGGGTACCGATGCATTGCAAAAATACAATCGTAGAAAGTTGATGGAAATTATGTACGTAACTAAGATTCAGATTATCGTATTATATTCCTGATATTACCTAACCAAGTCCTAACCCAGACCTACTGAGTAATGTAATCCACGCTTGAGTATTTTTCTGATACACATGGTGCCCCACAGTGAGTAGCATAACTGACAAGGTGATCACGCATAGAGAAATGGACGAAAAATGCGCTATGACAAAAAAATCTAATGTCACGTGGGATAAAATTAATATTTGGAAAAATAAAATCCTTGAAGTATTAGACTGGTGGTTATAGCCCTCCTCTCTCTCTCTTAATTCATGCCAACGTTCCCTTTGTGTGCAGACAAAGATACACGACGCACGTGATGCGTAATTTCCAGTTCTGGTCCAAACAGATCACACGGATCGCCATTCCAACGCAGTTCACTGGCGTAGGAAAACCCGTTCGAACAACTATCGTCGAAGTTATTGAATTTCTCCAAGTCCAGCCATGTTATTGTCAGTCCACGTTAAATACTAGAACGCGCGCGGGTCAACTTTATGCGATCTCATCAGACCGTTTGACCCGCGAACTTTGGATGATGTGTTTACGGCCAACGACACGCGTTCCAATGTATAGTAGATGCAGTCCGCATTGTCATCTCGTTTAAACGACTGTTTGACGCGCATATGCTGGCAGTCGTCCGAGTCGTCGGCTTGTTTGGAAAGTGCACATACGTTGACTACGCGTGTGTGTTCAGGCTAGCGCCAATGAATGAAAAGACAACACCCGAACGGTTAGTCGAAAAGCTCTGGGCGTCTATTATGCTGCCAGTCGATCGCACGATCGTCCTAGAAAGGCACGCGAAACGTTCCGTGTCTAGTCAACGAGAGAATCGTTGGCCTAGACGAGAACGTGCCTATTGAGATTAGACGTTTTAGTTTTTACACCCACGTTTTTAAGTTACTATCCGACGTTGGTAAAGGTTCTGTCATAAACTCGCGAGTACTAATAATAACCATCGCGGAGAGGATTAAGTCGTGGGTATTTATAGACTAATTTTCTCCCTCGAGGGTTAAGAGTTCCTCGATCCCGCGACACGTGTGTTTACGGCGAAATTGAGGTAATTTATCGTGGAACGACAGAGATGCGCGGTCTCCCGTCGCGGCTGGCCTTTAGATTAGGCCATGACTCGGCAAATTACGGCCGAGAGATAGGCAAAATTTTATTTGAATTTTTGTTTAGGTTTGACACAGTCAAACTCGAGGTAAAATAATTCCCTTCTTTCAAAGCGTTATAATTTCGTCGTGATTTATAATTAAAATATTGTTTAATATTCATTTTGTAAAAGTAAAACCCGGTCGATAACCGTTGTCATTCAAAAGCTCATTAATCGGCTAGCAGTCGATAACCGGTGGGCGCCCAAAAGTCGATTAATCGACTGCGGTCGATAACCGCTGGCAACGAAATGCTGATTAATTGGCCAGCGGTCGATAACCGCTTGAAACAAAAAGTCGATTAATCAGCTAGCGGTAGATAGAGTGTTAACAGTCAAATTGACATCTAGGCTATCGAAGTCGCGAGTAGAAGCTAGTTTACGAATTAATCTAACATTTTTATTCGTTACACACGAATAAAATTTGCAAATTTCGAACGTTTCGTGGCGTCCATTGGTAATTTTCTCATCTGCCTCTCTCTAATGAAGAGGCGATGCCGAGCAGCTTTCCAGGCTCTTGTTCGAAAGCCTTTTCGATGATGCTTAACGATCGCAGCGAGAGAATGAGAGGGACGCGGAGGGGAGGGATCGTTAATTCGACTTCGCCGAGCGAAACGGCGTTCCTAAGGAGTTGAGTAAGAGCCAGACTGACGTGGAATTACGACTCGATGCGTATAATTCTGTCGGCGATACGTGCGTAAGTGTAAAGACACATAGGTGGAGAGCATTTCTCCTGCGACTGGAAGTCGATTCGTGAAAAATGCTGCGTCCTTGAGGTAACCGACACTCGAGATCGCGCTGCGACAGCGATACTGCAAACCTAGCGCGCTATCGATGGCGTAATGGCCACTGATGTAATCGGATGATTAATATGATTGTAAACATAAAATTGACGCGTCGAGGTTTTAACTTTTCTTCTTTCCTAATATGCTGAGTCCGAAAATAATTCTCGATTGTAAGACACCTGTTATACAGGCTATTTCTAGCAATATTAAATATTTTGGGCAGGGTGGAAGGATAATGAAATAAACTTTTGTGGCGCTGCTGCTCTGCTGCAGGTAGGTCGTAGGAGGACAGAAAAGGAAAGGAGGGGGCCCCGTTTCGTACGGGCCTTGCTAGTGGACTTCGTTAGTAAGGCTTTCTAGCAGGCCCTGCCTTAGACAACTGGGATATTGGGAAGTCGGTCGATAATTGTATATAATGGCAACCGAGGGGTCGGTCGAGCACTTGTGAGAGCGCGACCCCTCTGGTGGCGAGCATGGAAAGCGACGCCACACTTTGTTTACCCAATATGAAAATCTGAACGTCTTACTACTCCTCGTTTGTAAATTTTCTTGGCATTGGAATGCTTCTTTGCGACTACTTTCAATACTGACTCACACGAAACTATTTACGTATGATAATTTAGAACTACTGTAACCACAATGAATCATTAGGAAACAAGAAATATCGTGGTTAAGAAGTAAATGTACATATTTACATGACCCATGCATCCAGATATGCCCGATCTAAAGATCTAGCTAATGGTCACGTTCGGTCAAAAATTTACATAATTAAATATACAAAGATTTACAAAGCGACCTGGTATCGTTTGTTTAACACATCATTCTAAACCCGAGAACGCCAAGAATGCTCGTTCCCTTTCGTTTTCTAGAGTAGTGAATCATAATCATTTTCTCGAACGACGCCGTGTCGACGACAGAGAGCGCTCAACGTCTTTTTATAAAACTCGGGGTAAGCGAGCGCCAGCGCAACGGCAGGAAAAGCTACGAGAAATGTTTGTTTCGTTGATTTGCTCTAATGAATGTGTGTATAGCGGAGAAGAGACCGCATGTTAGCGCGCATTTAGCTAAGTTTAGCGGTGGTTTCAGATGGCTGGCACTGTTTTCTCGACGATGTATTATCGAGGCGTTAACAGCATTACGTGTTCCGAACTTGCGGTTCGTTCAACCCTCGCAATCGAGAAGCGAGGGTGGTTGGAAATTGTTAGCAGTTCGGAAGGCACTAGAGCGAGAGTGGAAACTCCCGATGTCCACGAATTCAGATACTGACAGTAGAAATGAAAAGCAGTTTCACGACTTGGAAACGAAACCTAACCTTTTTCAATTTTAAATTGTTTTTAATTTTCAATACTATCTCCTTCAACTACGATATATTTCATGCAGACGTTCTAAAGCAAATGGTTCGTAATCTATGGTTCATAAACTTGCATATACTGCACTATTAATCGATACGTGTTACGCATTTCTCAACGAAAAATTTAATCGCGGTACAATGTTGTCCATTTCATAGAAAAAAACGAGATAGTTTTTTTAAAATTCTGCAATAAACTACGCGACTTATGTACACCAAAATTTATAAGTTATGCGTGGAACAAACGACATTTTAAGATACGTAAACAGAACTTGGTCAGTATCGCCATCGGTGGACGGGGCTGTGAACTTTTTAAACGATTCTCGTAGTCGCAACTTGTGATTTTACTTGGGGTGCATCGTAAGGATTATGTTTACACTTTATTAACAAGTGTAATTTTCGGCAATGCTCGCGTAGAGCTTTAGGGCAAAGTAGTTCCACACACAGGATTCTCTTGATGATTTCTTGCTCGGGCACTACTGTTTACGTTCGTTGCTTCGAAAATAAACGAGCAGATGTGCATGCATAAACACTTGCATCTAGTGTCCAGATTTGGACTCCACATAACGTCTAACGAGATTTGTTAAACTTGCGTCCACATATGCACACACCTATATTTAGTACATCGAACTTTTTCAGCGATAAACATTCTAGGTGGTTTTTGCAATCCTGTATTGAATTTAACTTTTCTCGTCAACCGTTTACATTACATATACGTTAAAACTTTGAAATTTACGTGTACAATAGTTTCCTCTAATAAAGATCCAGAAATTATTACTGCTGTTGTGTTATTATCATGATGCTATTATTACATTCGAACATAGCGTATTGTTCATGTATCTTGGAGCTGTTGGGTAATCAATATTAATCTTCATCAGGCAAGATCTGTCTACTGGTCATTATTCTTCATCCCGTTGAGTGTGTAGTCACAGGAAGTGGTGCTATAGACAGGGTGCGGTCGAAACTGTCGCACATCCGGAAGAGGACGATACCTAGTGTAAACACGAGTAAAAAATGTTACTTCTTTTTCCACCTGTGTGCTTAATGGGGTATTCCTATTTGGGACGTCAATTTTAGGCTATTTTTTAAACAAAGAATTATTATATAATTATATTAGGTCGTTCTATATGTTCGTACCAAGTATTATACAACTTAAAGTAATATTTTAAACATATAATAGAATTTTATAAAAAACTCCCCTTCCTTTGGCAAAGCCATTGTATCGTCGCTATAAAACTTCTTTGATTTTTTATTTAAATGTAGCTCAACGCTTTTCATTAAAACATAGACATTTTCAAATTTTCTACCCACTAATAAGTCTAGAGATTGTTGCATTTTATTTTTTATAAGGTTCGGTTTTATTATATGTTAACAAAAATATTCATACAATTAGGCTCAAGTACGATTAAGAAAATTTTATTCTGTAAACTAATGTGGATTCCAAACTTCGAGCTATGACACAATGTCTATTTATTTCAAATTTGTATGAATTGACATTAACATGTTTAAAATTTAAAAAATCCTCTGAACTGACAAATTTTGTTTGTTTTTTGTTAAATTACAAATCTTACAATCGTCAATTTCAAAATATTGAATGGCACGAACTTATGGGACGATCTAATAGTAATATAGTATAATTTTCATGCAATAATCTCTATTATATACGTATGTTACACAAAGTTTGTCGATTTAGATCTGGGATACTCTGTACGTTTGTTAGCAACCAAGAGAATACGGTTTGAAGACTTTATCTTGGTTTCTAGCTGCGTAGGCTTATTAACAGTTCCCTCAGTCTGTATGCGGTATGTGCTAAACAGTTTGGTATTTTTCGCCTTGGCCGTACAACGTACGAACGAAACAGCGAAAGGATTGAACTGTACGTCTGAAAACAGGAAAAGATGGTTAGAAAGTTTCTGTCGACGGTGCAGTCTTGTGAATAAAATTTCAAAACCCGTGAGTCATAAAAGTGATTTAAAAAATGCTTAGATACGTACCAATTAATTGCATCGAATCTATGCCTAGGCGATTACAAGTGATCTTACAAAATATTAATTATTATGTCACTGATTCATTAACGAAAAACATTATGTACGAGTATTTTTTTCACGCCAAGTAAGGAGTTAATAACGTATATAATAAATGTTTTAATTAATATATTTACGAAAGTATGAGGTCAGAGGGATCGTTCCTCGCAAACACTCGACAGACCTTCCATCTACATATACGGGGTGTCCGGCCACCCGTGGGAAAAATTGTAATGAGAGATTCTAGAGGCCAAAATAAGACGAAAATCAAGAATACTAATTTGTTGATACGAAGCATCGTTAAAAAGTTATTAACGTTTAAATTTCCGCCTGTACTGAATTTTTTTCTAGAAAGTGGATAGGATTTCGGGGGTACGTCTATTCACCAAAAATGATTGTAATTGACCCCTATACCTGAAAATAATTTTTTCAGAGTGAATTGAAATTTTTTTTTTCGCCAAAAAATTTAGCACCTACCCCCTGTCCATTTTTCTTAAAAATTCGTTTTTCATTTTTAGTAATTCTGTTTGACACCCTATAGAAAAGTTGTCTAACACTTTTTTGTAGGTACCCATGAGCTCTACTTCAGAAAAAAGTTTCATTGAAATATATTCACTATTATAGGAGTTATGGCAGTTTGAAAATTGGACCATTTTTATGGGGTTTTTCTAATATTACGAGGTCAAGGAATAACTTTTCGAATATTTTTATAATTTCTACATATTCTACACTAAAATACGCGACGTTTGGCTTTTTGAACATTAAAATCGTCCAATCCGTTCAGAAGTTATGACGTTTTAAAGATTTGCATAAAATTTTGGGCAAACATTTCCGACCAGACATTAGATTTTCGGTAAAGAATTTTTTTCTCGAAAGTGCGTAGGATTTCGAGGGTATCTCTATTCACCAACAATGATTGTAATCGACCCTCGCATCTAAAAATATTTTTTCCAGAACGATTTAAAATTTTTTTTTCTGTCGAAAAATTTCACACCTTCTCGAATTTTTTTCTAGAAAGTGGATAGAATTTCGGGGGTAGGTCTATTCACCAAAAATGATTGTAATTGACCCCTGCAGACGAAAATATTTTTTTCAGAACGATTTGAAATTTTTTTTTTCGCCGAAAAATTTAGGCATTACTACGGAAGGTTTATTGCGACAAATTTAATTAAACTATTACTATTTTTTTATGGTTTTACATTATGTGATACCTTTATTAATAAAAATATATCAATTTTGTTTAATTTAAAACGCAATAAAATTTCTATGCAACATGGATCTATTTTATTATCTGAAATCCTGTGCCGCAAAGATTTAATTAACGTTGTTCTTTGGCCAACTTTGCTAAGGACCCACCTTAGTGTCTATCGATGCCATTCCGTTTTCTGGTACAAAAGGACGGAGATTCTGTCGAGGAGCCGGCATACGCCGGCAGCCAGCGCGGAAAGAAAACTTGCGTTCGTACGGGGACGTAAAAGAACTCGATGCACCATATTCGGAAGCGGCACGGTTTCGTAAGGAAAGCTCCACGTCGGCCGATGCCCGTCCAGGAAAGACACACGCTCTTGCGCGCGTATCTTACGGCATACTTTACTTCGACGACGTGATCGTCATTCGCGATTCCTTTGCCCCTTGCTTCCCTTCCCGTTGCAGTCTCTTCGCTATCTCGTACCCCTTCTAACGTAAGATAGCCACCACGGTCGTTCATTCATTCACTGCCACTAGCCATATTCGCGTGCTCGTGTTTATTTCGGTTGAACGTCCCATTGAAAACTGGAACGAAAAATGAACGTTTGTTTGGATTGCGGCTCGAAGGGTTCTGATAGACCGTGATTAATTCCCTGACCAATGCAGTCGAAGTTAATCTGCTCTGGATGCATCATTGCGTTAGTATTTGGAGCATTTGGTAGATACAGTCCCAGACAAAATAATACCACGTGCGTGCTATCTTTAATTTTTCAGAGATAGCGTTTTACTTCTTTTTTTATTTTCGAAAAATAAATAAATGTCACGAGATAAATTTCCCTTTCACTGTTAACGACGTATACAAACAACTATACACTGCGATACGGTCAGTTTAAACAATAATAATTTTAGTTGTAGAAGGTTAGTTGGCTATGAATGAAACATAGGAATGGTAGGAAATTGACTCAGCTTTCAGATAGTATGAATTTTATTATGATTTAAGTAAACATACAACAGACTAATATAACAATACTAACTTGCTAATTTTACGGTTATTTGGCAAAAGTTCTTCCATAATATTGAATTATGAATCAGTGTAACGAAAATCTGAATTTTTTCAGTTTCTTAATTTACACCACTTTTGTTATCACTGATACATATAAATAGATTTTGTATCAAAGTCTTTCGAATCTCGTTGGCCTTGTCACTTGTTATGTAAAAAAGGAATTTGCCGTGTGCATCAAAGATGAAGCTTCTTTGTAGCCGTTTGTAGGCAGCCGCAGGTATTTAAGCACTGTGCTTATGACTTTCTGTTAGCCGACCTAAATTTGGAGAGTTTACTGCTGCATCTACTGGGGTCAACGAGTGTCAATGTGATAGATGACGAGCCGTCGTTGCCACGTCGACAATAATTTTGCGATGGTGTCAAAGTGACAGTGAATCCATCGCTGTTGGCATAGAAAAGAGACTTAAAAAAAAAAAAATTGTATTAGTATTCAAATGCATTTGTTTGTCGCATAACTTTCTGTTGATGAACAGTGGTGGATGTAGAAGAGCTGAAGTTAAATGTTTTTCTTAGTTTGTTCTTTCATACATCATTTTACAAAATAATTAAAGAATTGATTTGCTATTTTTAAATTTGAGTTGGTATATTTAAAAACTATATTCTGTAAAATTAGAGGATTAATACTGGTATAATACACCATTATTATACCACTGAACAAGCATACATCCATACTACTATACACAAGTGATCTGTCGTGTTATACCGTTGTATATGTAGATAGCTATAATTGTATAGCTACAATTGTGTCATTATGCTACTACAATCCGTATACATATAATTATGCAGCTACATTATGTACTACACTACTATGCAACTATGTATGTAAATGTACAACTACGCTACTATCCAACTGTATAATTGTTTCATGCTATTGTAATACTATACCATTATATAATTACATCACCTCAACGGCGCCTAATTATATCACTAACATCAAGAATATTAAACAGTAACGCATAAAGAATATTATATCTTATTTCTTCCCTGATATACTTTCCATTAGTTCATTACTTTGAATTATTTAGGAACCGTAAATAACTATCGCTACTATAAAGATTAGATTTAATACATTTGATTGCATATACTTAATAATGTGAATGCGGTCGAGCTACTTCGATTATACAGAATTATCTTTTAATTAATGCAATCGTATGCTCGCGTGTTGCAGATGAACGAGAAGACGTGCAGAAGAAAACATTCGCGAAGTGGATAAACTCGCAATTGCTCAAAGTACGTTTTTTATTTTTCAACATACGTATTAAAATTAATTAATATTTCATTCAAAATATTAATGAAATTAACGAAATACTAAGTATTTTTTCTTGTTTCTGAGAATGAAAAATTGCTCGTTTGTACGTGTTATTCGTTCGCGACCTATACGTTGTACAAATTTGAAATTAACTATTAAATATAATCTTCTCAGAATCATCACGAACCGATTACCGATTTATTCGTCGACTTACGAGATGGCAATCGTTTACTGTCCCTTTTGGAAGTTCTTACATCGAAAGTTTATGTGAGTACATCGTTATAATTATAAATAAATAATTACTTTATATCGTAGAACATTCGAACGATGCTTTGCGTAAAATGATCAGCACGATTGCGTACGATACGCGTAACACATTCATTTTGCGTTTAATGTAATTTTCAAATCATTCTGATAGACGTCCTCTTTTTAATCGCCTGTTTGTGCAGTCTGTTTAGTCTGTATGCTGTGTGTGTACGATACGAGCTCTGCTAATAGAATTCCAAGCAGGTGCGCGTATCGGGTATTACGAATATTTGCATAAGAGTGGCGATTATCTATGCACAGTAGGCGTAAGAGCATTCCGAGCGAAAAGTGTTCCGCGTACTTGAGTCGTTTCATAGGTGTCTTTATTTATCCTGAAGATTCACCCAACATTCTTTTTAAATACTGCACGACCTATGCATAATCTTATTTTAGCGATGATTCCAAAAACATACACGATACCTTATCCGTGACCAGCGTGTAGACTTTAAAAATTAAGTCAACTCTAAGAATACGAGGGAAGCAATGTTTCTCAATAGTATTTAATTTATGTTACACTTCGTGTAAATAGTGGTTTATATTATCTCGTCGCTAATAACTCCTTAGATGCAGTTGACGTGATGCCAAACTTTATAAAAGAAAAAATTAACAGTGTTTTTAGCATCAATTTAATTACCACGTTTACAGAAAAGAGAACGTGGTCGAATGAGAGTTCATCATCTGAACAATGTTAACAAAGCATTGCAAATTCTGGAACAAAATAATGTAAGTCAATGATATCAAGCTTTAAACGGAAGGAACGTAACGTATTGTAACGGAAGTTAATGTTCTTTTTGGTGTCGTTTTAGGTGAAGCTTGTAAATATTAGCAGTAACGATATCGTTGACGGTAATCCTAAGCTAACACTTGGATTAGTGTGGAGCATTATTTTACATTGGCAGGTCAGTTTTACGAGCGAAGTTTTTCTGATGATGAAATTTATCAGGAAACGTCGAATAATTTTTCTTTATGAACTTTCGGTCGCGTAATGCAAAGCCTAAAAAAGTTTCTATTAATATAATATATAAGGACATACTGTGTAAAAAAATACTACAGATAAGATGAATACTATTTAAAACATTTATCCAGGTACATTATCATCTGAAAGACTTAATGACGGAATTGCAACAAACAAATTTGGAAAAAACACTTTTAGCGTGGTGTCGTCAGAATTCGCAGGTAAAATTCTGTTTACCAGATACAATACGGTATTCTTTGCGCGAAAAATGCAACGAAATTTTCTTTCAGCATTACTCTGGCGTTGATATTAAAAACTTTACGACGTCCTGGTCGGACGGTTTAGCGTTCAATGCGATTCTTCACAGATGGAAACCGCATCTGTTTGATTTTAACAATATATCGCGAAAACATCCAAACGCCAGACTAGATCATGCGTTTCGCATTGCCCAAGAACAGCTGGGCATCGAACGTCTATTGGATCCAGAAGGTAAATTAACATTTGCAACATTTTTCATTAACCTTAGAACGCCGCTTTTTAAAACGCTATAGAATAAAAATTCACGAGTGTTTTACTTATCATCGCTTTAATTCCCATACTTTTTAAGGAAAAATAACAAACAATAAAATTAAACAACTACATAATATGTAAAATAATATCAATTGATGAATTTGATAATATAATTCCAGTTAATCCTTTTACTGCAAATAAAAACATAAGTCCTATTGATCGTAAAGTTTAAGAATTTAAAAATGATGTTAATATATTTAAATTTGAAGTCTATCTAAAGTCTAGGATTAGCTTGAAATTTACATGGGTAATCGTTTGTTACAGATGTAAATACATCAGTGCCAGATAAAAAATCGATAATGATGTACGTTATGTGTCTCTTTCAATCGCTACCACATTCCGGGGACGATATAGGCGAAATAGATCTTTCGGTAGCGAGCGATGGTAGTCCGGTTACAACGCCTGGAGCTGAGGTCTATAATATGATTACAGCAATCGTTATTATAAAATACATATATATTTTCATAGAAAAATGGATTTGCAGAGTTCGTTATCTTTCACAAATTTCGGAACACCGACTTCACGACCGATGAGTCTAGCAACGAACGTGTCGGTGGAACTCGGTGGTTATCAAGTTGCCCTCGAGGAAGTGTTGACCTGGCTTCTAGAGGCAGAAGATAAATTGAACCATGCTCCGGAGCCAGGGTCTAGTTTAGAAGTGTTGAAGCAACAATTTCACGAGCACGAAACATTTTTAATGGAGTTATCTGGACATCAGGGCGGGGTTGGTGCTGTATTGGAGGAAGGTGCGAGATTATTAGCAGAAGGAGGTTTGCATAAGGACGAGGAGCACGAAGTACGCGTTCAAATGTCGCTATTAAATTCTCGATGGGAAGGACTTCGAATGCGTGCAATGGAGAGGCAAACTAAAATTCACGAGGTGTGTTATATTTGTGTAAATACACTGGTATAATGGGATTAGGCATTGGAGAATAGTGGTTGAGTCTCGTCTTCTTCCTTTTCGTTGTTAATAATTTTTCATCGATAATGGCAGGTTTTAATGCAAATGCAACAAGGCCAGTTAGACGCATTGCGGCAATGGTTAACAGGAACTGAAGATAGAATTTCACTAATGGCAGCCGTTGAATTGAATCCATCTGCCTTGGACGAACAACTGAAACAATTAAGTGAATTGGAGCAAGATATTGAGGCGCAACAAGGAGTTGTTGATGGAATGAGAAATATGGTAGTTGTTGTCGACGAGGAAAATTCAGAGGCAGTTTATGCTCAAATGGAAGATCAATTATCTGCTCTTGATGAACGGTGGACCCATATCTGTCAGTGGAAAGAAGAAAGAAGGCAACGTTTGCAGTCTCTTTCTTTGCTTTGGCAAAATATCAACGACGATTATAAGAGATTAATGTCTTGGTTAAACGAAACCGAAATTACGTTAAAACAAATGGAAGCGAATCCGGCATCCGAGATTGGTGAAGTGTTGGAGAGAATAAAGAAATTACAGATTTTGAAGATGGAAATGGATGCGAATCAAAAGAAATTGACGTCTTTGCAAGAATCAGTCCAAGAATTAGAGGGACAAAGTACATCGCCGGAGTGTGTTAATGTACTAGAAAAAATCGAAAATCTGCAAGATCGATGGGAAGCTGTGGGGCAAATAATGGAAGTACAAACTCAAAGGGTAATGTGCAAGAGTTGTATATGTACTATAGCTCATAATTGTTTAGGCACTTTCAATAAAAGCATAAATCATATAAAAACTCAGGAAAACTACATCCACATGTACATTTATGGAAGTATACTAAATAAATGCGAAAATTAAAACCCTTATCTATGTGACCTCCTCTTGATTGAACAATCGCAGCGCACAACCGAGGCATTCTCGCAATAAGTTTCACGAGAGTTTCTGAAGTTATTGAGGTCCAAGTTGATTGAAACTTGTTCCACATATCATTAGCTGATTACCGCACTACCCGGTCCAGTTCTTCTCACAGTAACTCGATCGGATTCAAGCCCGGGCTCTGAGGAGGCCAGTCCATACTTTTAATTGTTCCTTCCTTCTCTAAATGGCGTAAATAGTCTTTATATAATTTAGACATATGTTTTGGGTCATTATCTTGTTGAACAATTAAATTTTGATCCAAAAGCCAAATTCCTGAAGGTATTGCGTGGTTCTCAAAAATTTCTCAGTATCCTTCTTTTCTTAAAACAGCTACAAATCATCACTGAACCACCTCCATGCTTCACGGTAGCGGCAATACACTCTTCTCTGGTATGTTCGCCCATAGATCTCACGAATATTCGCCTTCGGGTACCGAACACTTCAAATTTGGACTCATCCGTCTATAAAACCTTGTTCCAATCTTCTATCGACCAATGTTGGCGTTCACGCGCCCATTTAAGTCGCTTTTGCTTATTTTGTTTGCGTAGTAATGGTTTTTTCATAACAATACATCCATGAAGCTCGGCTTCCTGTAGGCGACGTTTCACCGTAGAAACGCTAACTGGTTTTGAGCGACCAACATTTAATTCTGCGGTGATTTCCAGAGCTGTATTGCGTCTATTCCTCTTGCTGATGACCACTATTCTACGATCATCTACAGATGTTGTCGTTCTTGGTCTTCCATTATGTCTTTTATTTAAAAAACTGCCACTTTCCTGATACTTTTTGACGTTATAGTCGACCTTTCCATGGTTTAATTTCATTTTTTTGGCAATTTGTCGATTACTTATGCCAGCTGTATGGTAAGTTATTATAAGCGCACGTGTTTCAGTACTTGGTTCTCTTCTTGAAGGCATTTTAAATAACTGTCACTCGATATTTTGCTCACGATGTTAACAGTGTGAATATCAAACTACAACTGACCATAGCTTACACATTTTTTTACAATCTTTTCATAAGACAGTTTAAACATCATTATCTACAATCTACCCGACTGACAAATATTCCCAGGAATTCCTACAGATTATTATTCTCCACCGCAATAAACAGTTTGCAACAACCCGGCCAAGCTTAGGTAGATGGTAGTAAAACTAATCCGATATAATGGGTGTCTATATAATCGAACTGCGTTTTAGATAAATATTTCATTTTATTGTAATGTTTTTTGGTCAATATAATTCGGTATCAATAATACATGAAAAGAGGAGTGCTTAAACACTTATGAGCGATAGTGTATCTCCATGTATTATTATCCTTTATTTCTATTTGTATAAGGAATGATTTCATGATTTAATTCTACATTAGATAACTAATTCGGGATTTGAATTTGATCTAAAGTCTGAGAGGGAAACAACAGTGATTTCGGGTAATGAATGGATGACTGAAACAGTAACGAGTATCGCTTATAAAGAAGAAATTTCTGCAACGGTATATTTAGTCATGAAATATTATAGTAATTATTAAATTTCTTATATGACAAGATATGTACGTATTATTGTTTCATCTTTTCAGTCTACACCGCATAGTGATTCAAAGAAACGTCGCGTAGATAGCACAGCTAGACACGAATTTGAGTCGGCTCTGAACAATCTTTATAAGTGGCTTGATTATGTTGATTTAGAAATTGGACGTTCCGAAGGAGTATTCGACGAATTAAGCGTTGAAGAAAAGAAAGTAGTGTATAATGATACAGTAGTTGATATAGAATCACACAAAGACGACTATAACAGAGTTCTAGAATTGGGGAAACAACTTCTTGAAGAGTTAAATAATGCAAACGAATCAACTGACGCCGAAGATTCAAAGCTCAAAGATGTACAGAATTGTTGGTTGGCAATTAACAATAGGCTGGAAGAAATAAGAAGTCGTATAGAATATCTGGAGGAAGTAAAAAAGTTTCGAACGGAATTGGCTAGTTTAAATTTAATGTTGGATAGTTACTCCAAATGGTTAGACTCAAATAAAAGAAACAATCAAATCGAACCGTTTAGGGTAATTATTAATATTTTAGTAAAAGTATTTCTATAAAGAACTTAGAGGATGTTAACTCAAGTACGATTTATATTATTCAGGTAAAACTGAAATCAATGAAATCTCACGAAGAACGCATGAAAAAATTGATGGAAAAAGCCAAAGAATTATCGGAGAATCAAACTGGTATTAATGAAAGCGGCAATGTAAACGCAGATATACAAACGTTTGTTTCTAGTTGGGAAGCACTATATCAAATGTAAATAATTTTTTAATCTGTAGTATAATTATAATAATTTTATATTTGTTTTATACATATAAATGGTCGAAATGTTATTGTAGGCTGTCTGAAAGGCTAGCTGAATTAAATAAAGCAATTGATAAAACACCACCAAAGAAATATACAGATGCAGTTGCTAATCTCACCTCCTTTATTAATAACGTAGAAAGTATGTTATTATCAGAACATATAGTAATGTCAGATGACAAAACAATGACGGAACAGTTAAAAAAATTCAGTGATCTGCAAGATTCCCTGAAAGAACATCAAGAGATTTTCAATTATGTAAACAGTATTGGGCATGAATTAATAATGAAAACTAACGGAGAGTCTCAGGGGCAAAGACTTAAAGATGAATTACAAGACCTTAATACAAAATGGAGTGACATACCTATAATACTGGAAGAACGTCAACAAAATTTGTTGAAAGGTACTTTTTATGAATGTAATTTAATTGTTTAATTCGAGTGTTGTCATAGTTAGCAAAATATATTTTGTTATTCTCCAGACATGCAATCTTTAAAATTATTCAATAACGAACTCTCTGATCTCGAATGTTGGCTTGAGAAATCATATCAATATTTAGAGGAATTATCAAAAGACGATGTAAAAAATGATGTCGAAGCTATGGAGTTCAAGTTAAAACAGGTTCAGTCTCTTTGTGAAGACATAAATCAAACAAAACCAAAAATAGAAAGACTTCAAACATCCACGAATAAACTGCTTGAAAATTCTGAACCAAAATTTGCAAATGTATTAAACAGTAAATTAGAAATTATATCACATAAATGGAATGTGATTGTAGATGGTGCTAAAGGTTTAAATGATAAGTACGAGGATACTCTAAAGAAAAATGACGAGGTAAGTGAAAGCGAAAAGTGAAAATAGCTATTATGAATTTGAAACGTGTTTTATATGTTTATCAATGTATCATTTTAAATTACAACAGATAATAAATGGAATAGAAGATTTTACAAAATGGTTGTCAGCTCTCGAGAAAGAAATACCGGTTGAAACTAAAATAACGTCTTCGGTTGAACTGTTTCAAGTTCGTGGTCGATATCAATTGTTGAAAGAAAAGATTGATAAACGCGTAGAAGAATTTAGAAATCTTAATGAAATGGGCAATGATAAGCTGTTAAGTTCGGAAGGATCCTCGGTTCAAGAACTTGGTAGACGTTTTACATTTTTAAATGCCCGGTGGACTGATGTTACAGATCGTATTTATGAGCGATATAGACATTTACAAAATGCTAGTCATGAATATGGCGAATTTCGTGCTTTGGTTGCACAAGAAAGTGACTGGTTGGATAAGTTAGATAAAAGACTCAAAAGATCAACAGAAACTGCTGCAGATGCCGAAGAAATATCGGAAGAACTTGATGTAAGTGCAGATAATGATAGAAAATAATAATAGAAAACGGGTTGTAATTTTGTAATTAGTTTAAAAAAAAACAATATTATTATGTCTTCAAAAGGATTTGGAAAATTACATACGAAACCATCCAGAATTAAGGCTTGAAAAAATACAAGAAATTGGTAAACAGTTGATTGACAGTAATATTATGACACAATCCATTCAAACAGATGTAGAGAGCTTGACAAATCGTTGGGAAAGTTTAAATAACCAGGTATGTGAACATTATGTAAATTGTCAATTTATTTATTATACAATCTGTACATTTATGATGCTTGAGACAATGATTTTCTTCTCTAAATATTGTGTGTAACATAAAAAATCATACTTTTTCTTAACTGCATGAACCCACTACTAAAGGAATTTTGAATATTTGTCAAGATAAATACAGGGTGTTCGGCCACCTCTGGGAAAAATTTTAATGGGAGATTCTAGAGGCCAAAATAAGACGAAAACCAAGAATACCAATTTGTTGATAGAGGTTTCGTTAAAAAGTTATTAACGTTTAAAGTTCTGCTCGCACTGAATTTTTTTCTCGAAAATGCGCAAGATTTCGGGGGTATGTCTATTCACCAAAAATTATTGTAATTGACCCCGACAACCGAAAATAATTTTTCCAAACACATTTGAAATTTTTTTTTTCCGTCGAAAAATTTCACACCTTCTCGAATTTTTTTCTAGAAAGTGGGTAGGATTTCGAGAGTATATCTATTCACCAAAAATGATTGTAATTGACCCCTGCAAACGAAAATAATTTTTCCAGAACGATTTGAAATTTTTAAATTTAATTGTTAATAACTTTTTAACGAAGCCTCCATCAACAAATTGGTATTCTTGATTATCGTCTTATTTTGGCCTTTAAAATCCCCCATTAAAATTTTTCCCAGGGGTGGCCGAACACCCTGTATATTCAAAGATGTTATGTTTCAAAGTCATTTTATTCTGTTTTAAAAAATTGTTCTTGCTCTTATGATATTTATATTATAATCATTTTATATGATTCGTTATATTGGTTTTACTAAACTGTAACACTACAACAAAAATATAATATAGCTCATATTTGTTTTTCAAAATAATCTTAGATTATTTAGGAATAAAGTAATTTAATATATTGTTAGGATTTTTCTCTTTTCACTTGTTGAGTATTAATACATTATAATATTCATTTTATTGAATATTAAATAACAGTATGTGTAACAGAAAAGCTTTAATAAAGTTATGTAGAAAATTAGAATTATATTTTGAGTAGGCAGGGCAGCGAGCCAAGTTGCTGGAAGGATCAGTGAAGCAAGCACAACAATCAGAAGGACGCATCCTTGCTCTTCAACATTCCTTAACGCAAATAGATTCTGTACTAACTGCACGTCTTGACTGTGACCTTACTGCTGATGATTTGCCTCATGATTATCAGGTCTGTTAGTCACAATTTTGTTACCCTTTTTCTAAACGTAAATGAATATATGAAAATGAAAAATTAATATATTTGCTAAATACGATCTATATTAATGAATATTGTATATAAAGCATTGTTATGAAAAAGCATGGCAGAGAGAATGTTGCTAATTCCGCAAAATGTTATTTGTACACTATATCGAAACATTAATTGAAATGAATGATGACACAATAATTTTATGATTTTTATGATTCTAATTAACAAATCAGAATATGATAAGTATAAATTTTATTAAACCCAGAAATTAATGGAAGAAATGGAACACCAACGGTTAACACTTCAAGAAATGGCAATGCAAATTGAGTCATATAAAGCCTCTGGAAAACAAGAAGCTGCACTCAGACTGCAAGAACAACTGTCTCTTATAGAGCAAAAGTTCTCTGAAGTTCAAAAGAAATTTCAACGTTTTCGTTGTCCCACGAATTTAGAACCAAGATTATCTAGGGCTTTACGAGAACTTAGAGGCATAGAAGAAGCAACTTGTTTATTAGAATTGTCATCAGAAGATCCAGAGGCCATTGAAGGTCAACTTAAACATTGCCTGGTAATATATTTTTTATTTCGCGGAGTTGGAAATTATAACAAAATTTATGAACGATCATACTTTACAGCGTTTTTATCAAACATTGAGTGAAATTAAAAGTGAAATAGAAAATATTATTGTCACTGGTAGGAAATTAGTTGAAGATAAAAGTGTTCTTGAACCAGAGAAGTTTTCAAGAAAAATTGATATGTTGAAGGAATTGTATAATAAGGTAGTATATAAATATGTATATATATTATTATTATTATTATTAATTGTGAATTGCGTATAATTTCATAATAAAACATAGAATGAGTAAGTACTTATTTATTGTAGCTGGGATTGCATATAACTGAATCAAAATCGGCCTTAGAATCTGCGTTGGATTTATCGCGTGACATGTATAAAAATATGTCTTACATTAATATGTCCATAGATAGTATTAACAAAGAATTAGATACACAAAAGAATATGCCAGACCTACCAGTTAATGCAATATATGTACGAGTGAGTATATAAACATAAATTAAAGCAATATTTAAATTAACATTATAAAATTATTAAAACGTTCTTTAACACATGATTTCTTCTTCGTGGAAATAAATGTTTACAATTATTTGTGTAGGAAACTTTGACAGAGGTAATTCCAAGATTAAATGCCGTGAAAGATAAGTTATTAAAATCGCAAGAAGAATTTTCCAAGCTTTGTGACCCTATGTATTTAGATCAACTTAAAGAAAAGTTGTCAGACGTTGTTACTAGATTAGCAAACACGGAAAGAAGATTAAAACTTTGTAATGCCACCGAGGTAAACATTTAAGATGATAAAAATAATTGTACTAGATTAAACAAACGAATGTGTATATTTACAGGAAGAACCTAATGTTGATGAAATAAATGCATGGCTTTTACAAGTCGAAGATAAGTTGAATAAATTAGATACTGTACCAGTTGATCAGTTGACAGAAAATCATTTTGAACAGTGCAAGGTAATGAGATTTTTTAAGTTTTTATGATCCAGGGCCCTAGAGACGATACTATTTGAGGGTATCGAGTATGAGCTGTATCCTTTAGACAATTTATTACGACGTGTTTGCTCATTTCTAGGATGTTCAAAGCGAAATGATAGAAACAAAACCAAAGGTTAATCAGTTACAACGTTATACGTATTATCCAAAAGTGGCCGAAGTTTGTGACAAGTGGGAAGAAATATCCAATAGAATACAAGTACGTACATTTATATAATAAGTTTGAATATCATCATTCATTGCTTATTTTCTCATGGCTTGTATTGCTTGTTCTTATTTTAACATTTGGTATATGTAATGCTTGTGCTTTATAGTACCATTACGTATATCTCATTTAAAGGAAAACCGTTCGTAATTCATACATGTTTAGTCATATTTTTGCGTCTAATTTTTTAAATTCTTTAGCAGTAAGCAGATTATATTATTAAATCATATTAGAAGTTCTATAGTCGTTTTGTTTGTTAATTGATTGTGAATTTATGGTCAAATTAAGTTATCGTGATTTTAATGGCGATATTCTTCAAGATTAATTATTCTGTATTTGCTTTTGCTTTTATCAAAATTATATATCTTTTTAGTTATGAACTTTTTGAAAACTTTCCCTTAGTTATATATGAATCGATTGTATTGAATTACACAACTTACGTTCGATCACTATTATGTATATAGTTAACACTTCACTGATGTTTATGTGTAAGTTACACTGGTACATATTTTCAAATTATGTGGAATATTTTGTCCAAGAGGTGTCTCTAGCTATGTAAATAATACTGTCATTATTAGTGAAAAACAGATCATCTTTGGTGGACGGAAAACATTGTTATCGATTATTTACGACATTGTCTCTCCCCTTGTATAGAATTTTATAGAGAAGTCTGAATATGATTTCCAAGAAAAGTAATAAGGAATGAATAAAAATGTGCTCCAAGTTTTTGTATTGGTGATGGATACACGCAAAGAAAAAGCTTTGTTTGCACAATGAAATGCATTGTCACTTTCATTTGGCCATGCTTGATATTGTCACTATTAACATGCTCTTTCAATTAACTGTTGCCTGTCCATGAATTTTCTGTTACCTATCATATTTTCACAGGAATGGATCCACAAAATCACAGACAATTTATTAATAAAAACTAAGGTGGGTGAAAGTAAGGGGAGAGACAATTATGGACGCATTAAATCGTCTAGACAGCCGGATCAGACTTCGGTGCAGCTAGTTAAAAAAGAAAATAAATTGATAGATGAGAATGAGGAAGTATATGGAATAGGATATCTTAATCCTGCATTTGATGATAATCAAAGTAATGTTATGGGTACACCTGAAAGCTCGCCAATTGATATTGTTCATCGAAGTCGAAAATCGCTTGTAAAGTCGGAAAAAATAAAAACCAAAATCGTAGATGTTAGTAGAACCGTTAGACGGAAGTTAGACATGAGTTCTATACCTGACGTAGTTCAAACTTCTCAGCCGCAAGTTGTTCATATTGACGATGATTTGCCTTCGTCATCCCCCGACACAGATGCATCCATGGCTGACGAAGAATTTTTCTTAACAAAAAATAGCTCCTTGTTCTTTCAAGTTTCTTCTAATACGTTGGTTACAACAGAATCGAAACTATATAACCCATATAGCGTGCAAACGAATCCTTTTCGTATCGTAGAAGTGAAAGAAATGGAAATAAT
The DNA here is from genome assembly GCF_051014445.1 of Colletes latitarsis. NCBI lineage: Eukaryota > Metazoa > Arthropoda > Insecta > Hymenoptera > Colletidae > Colletes > Colletes latitarsis. Next base: position 11,518,181 of record NC_135139.1, on the reverse strand, counting down.
AAAATCAGTTGCATCTCCCGAGGATCACGTAATATTACCAAGTGCGAATGTCAGTGTCGGATTAATGCCACAAGTCGTTGAGAGAGTAGAAATTGTTGAGGATACAGAGACAGAACCAGAATCGGTCGACACTGATTCAGAAGATAAAGAAGTTAGGGGAAAAATTAGTAGTACAATTGGTAGTGGGAATCAAGTCATTAACAAGAAAAGGGAGCTTATTCCGATTTTAAAGAAAAATAAGTCAGTAGATCCACATTCTACAAAAAACATTAAGAAATTATCTCTTAAATTAAGTACTGAAGGTGTTCAGTCAGATCATCAAATTTTAAATAGTAAATCGATGATGATAGAAGACAATACAACACAAATTCCCGAATCCACTCCAGTAAACTCACAATTACCTTGTAAAATAAATAGATTTGATAAAACTACAGTTTCTATGTGGAAAGATAAAGATAGTATTGCTGAATATCTTATTCTCGAGGACAGTGAAACAAATTTAAAGAAGAATACAGGAGGCACTACCACTGGCATTCCTCTTCCCTTACCAATCAGCCACACAAAAACAAGAAAAGAGCACACTAACGATAAATGGTTAACATTCGTAAAAGGCACTGAGTTTTCTAAATCACGTAGTGATGAGAACGAAAATCTAGACTATGATAAAAATACAAGATCTTCATTATTTAAACGTACAAGAAGTATATCAAAGGATGATACCTTAGAAGATTGCGATAGCTTTTACGGAAGCGATAAAGAAACTGATGATATTTTAATATTTTCTGATGATACAGAAATTGATGTTGGAAGTTCCAGTTCAGAAGGGGAAGATCCGAATTTAGGAGAACATGTTGAGCACCTCTTGGGCAAGGTAATTTTAGTGGCACCTACCTTGCCATTGTAACATTCATAATGTATGTAATGTGTCATTAATAATATATTTCTACCGATAATCACAACAGTAATAGTTACGATTTCAAATTTTTGTATATACATAATGATAGGTGAAGGTTAACATATACATTAACTAATTAGTGTGTATAGAATTTTCTTATAATTTTGTTGTATATAGATACAGGCTGAAAGATTATCACAGGAATTGCAGCATAAAGCTGATGTAAGAGTTCCAGTTGATAGGAGAGTTTTTAAAACTACACCAAATTTATCTAGAACTGGTTTGGAAAAATGTATTTTGGAATTTGAACAATCTGCTCAACTGATGTTACACAGAATGGATGTTATGTTAATGAGCATCAGTGGTATTAGCAATGAAAAAGATCCTACTAAGCGTTTGGAGGTGTGCGAACATTTTAATTCTTTGAAATAAATGCAAGGGTACCGTTGGTTTTATGTAGGATTTATTATATATTTTATACTTTAGGTACTGGAGGAAGAAGTTAGTACTCTTGCTCCAGATGCAGCAGCTCTGATCAGCAAAGGGGATGGTTTAGTTATGACAGTGGATATGTCTGATCCTGTTAGGGCTGAAAAGATAAAAAATGAACATCAGGATAAATTAAGGAGTAAATGGCATCAAGTAATGTCAGAGATTGAAACTAGACGAATACAAGCACAACGGGGTGAAGAAATTTTACGACAGTATAACAACATAATAGCAGAATTTGAAGATTGGTTTAGAGACGTGCCATTAAAACTTGAACAAGTCAATAATTACGAAGGACACTTGGAATCGTTTACAGAAGAATTTGATGCTAAACAAGAGCAAATTCATAAATTGAATGATTTGTCTATTGAACTAAAAAGATTGAATGTTGGATACTCCGAAACTGTACGCTATAATATTAATAGCAGGTGGCAAGAAGTTAGTTCACAATTTAAAAGATATAGTGGTAGCAAGGATAAGGATAAACACGTGACCGACAAAAAAGTTGAAGTGGTGTGTAAAAATATAAACTTTTAATATTCCGTACTATAAACAATCTCATTGAAGATTTAAAATTCTAATTCTATGATTTTAGGACGTGGGTGGAATTGACTTGCAAGAATTTACTACAAGAGTGAACAAGATCAGAGAAGCAGTCGTGACTGTGACAAGATCTCTGAATTCAGTACCATTAAATGGCGATGACTATGAAATGTTTGGAAACCAAGAGGAATGTTTGAAAAAAATTAGTAATGCTTTAAATATTCTTAAACCGAGTATCGAAGAAATTAATTCGGTCTTTGAAAGCGTTGCTTCTCAATTAAGAAGAGAACAAGCTGAACAAATTAGACGCTTGGGTGATAAATTACGAGAGGAATGGATAAATGTTAATCAGAGTTATGTAGAAAGGTATAATCGTTGGAATAAATGTTACGAAAAGTGGAAAGAACTTTATCATACATGTCGGACTTTCTCTGACTGGCTGGATAAAATGGAAGAGACATTGAAAAAACTGAATTCTCTTGGTTATTCTAAAACATCAAAGACAAAAGTATTTGAATTGGAGCAAGAAATGTCTAGAATGCAAAAAATTAAGAATAATATTAATGTTTCAAGTGCTAGTATTTTATCTCGTGCTAAAGCTGAAGACATGGTCGAGCTGAAGGAAACGATTAACACCATAAAGCGTCGCTGGCAAAATATCGTAGTCGACTTAAATGCAAGGAAAGAAAAGTATGTACCAATTTTCATTGATTATAGTTTAGTATTTAAGTCGTAAAGAATTTTCTACCATTGTATATTCTAACATCGAGAATGGCAGATCAAAGATTTTGATAGACACGTTACACCGAAAGTAACGCTCTTCGTATTGAGCTATTTCAGTTGTGATTTGCCTCTGGTGCTGTAGCGGTCAACGCAGAATAACCTCTAATCTAATAAAGAAACACGAATTAACCCTTTAAAATATAATTAGTTTACGTTCTCGTATTCAGTATGAGTAAAAGTTCAGATAAATTCTTTTAAGTTACAAGTATCAGTTATATTATTTAATTTCTTCTTCATACTGTATTCAACAAGTGTAATATATATTTAAAGAAATTTTGCCATGGAAAGAAAAGTGAACAACGAAGGAAGAATTTTAGAAA